>NC_089500.1:3166569-3299069 GCF_036850765.1 Saccopteryx bilineata
TATGGGTCATTAAACACAGGGAATCATGGCCTTAGTCCACACACCTCCAGGCACAAATGGGTAAAAAAGTCACCTCTGGTCAGCACTGGTCCAGCTGAGACCCTACCTGATATTATTTATCCATTCAGTAATATAATGAACATCTGTGAAGTTATCACCAGACATGCAAAGCTGAACATTACATTCCAGATTTTATACATAATTGGTCCCAACTTTTGTATTTCCAGCTAATAATGGTTACATTCTTTTACTTTTTATTTTTTAAATTCTCTATTTTCATCAACTCCAACAGCTGAGTCTGTTTGTTTAAACTGTTTGATATTAATCACTTCTTCAGAAGCATGAGACACCTTCACAAGCCGAGCCCAGTAAGGAAAGCTGTGCTGACATGTGGAGGCTGGGTGCTGTCATCAGCCCAGTAAGTTCAGAGCCCAACTCACTGGCCTCTGAGCTGCCCGATTCAAACCAGGATTTCCAGAGACACTGAACGACCTCTCATTCCTCAGGCATCCGCAGTATGAGTGTTATACTGCACGGCCAACGGCTGACTGTGCAAGGAAGAGAACTCGATGTGGCAGAAGGCTCGCTGTGGCCTGAGGAAGAGCCCACAGCTTCTCTGAGAGGCAGGGAAGGTGCCCACACCTGGACACGGACTTTGGGCCCTCCCAAATTCAGACAGAACACTTAAACTTTTACTGGTTCTGTTCTGTGCAACATTTTTTTTCCTTCTGTTTAATCAAAAGAGAAAACTAAAAAATTCACTGTCACCTTGAAATATGTTCATATAGTGCTATTCCTATGAATACTAATCACATAAATATTAGGCTGATTTTCTTAAAATTTTTCTTCATCTTCAAAATCTGATTGACATAGAAACAATATATGTTTTCAAAAAGGCATAAACTGTAAAGGACCTGAAACCCAACAATAAGTCTGCCACTTTCTAGTTGCCAAAAATACATGGATATCCACATTACACAATTATAAATCTGAGAGGAGAAAAAGACAGTCTGAACACCACAATGTGCCGTGAGAATGAATGAGGGAATTACTGTTTTATAATTAACTTCAGAGAAAAATGGGGTCTAATTTAAATAAAAATGTTCGTACACATATGGCCTAGTAAATCTGCTGTTTCCCATAATTCTTTGCTCTACCAGATTAGCATGAGAAAGGGAAACAGATATGACACAGACCTTGGCATCTGAAACTGTTCATGTTTCTATAAAGAGAAGCACATTTACAATACCAAATGCAGCATGTATGTATATAGTATAATTCTCTGTATGTATGTGTAGAACTATGAACACATGTCCTATTCACCATGACCTTCAGCAGTGAGGTCAGGTGTCCTCAGTGACGCAGGCGAGAAGTGTGACTGTCACACTGACACAGAAAAGAGCACATCTGAGGTTCACTCAACTAAGAAGCAGGACGTACACAGTGACATAAAACGGGGCTAATCTGAAATGCCTTTCTCATAATGGGACCATAAATCATATATTAGACTAGCTAAGAGAAGCCCATCTTCAAAAAAATTCCAATGCAGATTTCAGTATCTTAAAATCTATAAATATTCACCAAGTGTTCATCACTCTCTACAAAACTAAGACAGAGAAGGGAAGCCACCAACCTCGCCCCCAAGAAGGACAACAGAACCGAATGAGCTGCTGTCCATGCGGGTTCTGCTGGTAAGAAGTGGCTGTTCAGGCTGGAGATCCAGGAAAGGGTTTCCACAGTGAGACAGCATCCGGCCTTGGAAGAAAGTACACTCCGACCTGGCCCAGAGGACCAGGGGCCCTGGCTCTCAGAGGGACACTGAGTGGAAATACTAAGAAAGATGCTGAGAAAGCGTTGCACTTCACTTTGACCCGATTTCTAACTACACTAACCACACAATGCTATGTCCAGGAAATCATTATCACAAAACAAGAAAGAACTGGATGATATTAAAATTCAATAGAAATGGTTGTTTTCCTGCAAAGCAGATCTCTATTTTAAGATCATACGCTAGAAACAGTTTTAAACAGAATCAGGTTGACTCATATGAAATCACCAATATTTGACAGTTTTTAACCCAAGTGTTGAGTTCATCTGATCCACAGATAAAATCATAGCACCCTAGAAGGTTCTAAGATCTTACCAAATATCAATTGGTGTCATGATTCTTTAGAAGGGAATGAAGAATTAGCTGACAAGTAAGACAGTTCTTTTGTCTTAAGATCAATATAAGACCCACAAGTCTCCAGAGAACATCACTGCCTGCCTGCTTTCTCCTGTGGATCTGGCAGGTCCTACATGTGGGAGCAGGACCATATTGTGGCCCTTTGTTTTAAGTTCATAGTTTATTATACAAGTGATCATAGGACAAAAAATAATGGGGGAGGGGGAATATCTTAAAGAACAACCTATGAAATCCTGACTTTTTCTTTTCAGAGCTCTGGAGCATAATGAAATGTAAACATCTCCTTCTCTTCAGTTAAAATGGATGATCAAGTTGCTTTGATCCAACTTGACAAAAATTATTTCAGAAAGTTTTTGTTTCCTGAAAATTCTTGAGGAAAAAATTTAATCGTGGACTTTCAGAAGCCAGTACCAAGACATCACGAATATAAAGAACCTCTCACAAGAAGTCAGTGCATATAATGAACTGTATAAAGTCGGTAATTAACCATAATTGAAGGCTGCAGTGAACATACAGGCTTTTGTTCTCTTTAATTCTGGCGCTGACTGGGAATTCAAGACAAAAGCTTACGGCGTGTTTTAGTCAGCATCCAGATGTATAAGCCCCCGTGTTCTAAAACTGATTTAAGTAAAATAAAAGAATAGATCAAACTATTCTCGGGGCTTGCCAGGGGAGGTACCCACACGCCGAACAGTTACCACATCCGATCCGTCATCTCTGCGGTCACTTATTTATTGACCTTTTAAACATTGAAGAGAGAGGACAATCCTATAGCTAAGATCTGCTTGAATTACTAATGGGAGCAAAAAGCAATCTCCTAAAAAATCGACTTCTCACAACCAACAACAATGTATGATTTTATTCAAGAGCAATAGGAACATACATACTAGAAAAAGAACAGTTCACTACCGTCACAAGACTCAATTTTATCTATTTCTACATAGGAATGAAAGCGAAGGCAATAGGAGATGTCATTTTAATAAAGATCATCTGCACTGAAGCATAGATCGATGTTCTAATAACTCACTGTACGGGTACCAGAGAACAGAATGCTAATGTTCGCTGCATCCTTACGGTCTTCTGGGCTTCTCTGTCAGGAGACGGACATGGTGGGTGGTGGGCTACAGGAATTTCTACATCTACTCAATGGGAATGTAATAAAAACCAAGATCAATTACAGACAGGATAGACAAGATTGGGACTCATAGAAGATGTCAGGACACCAGACTGAGACTTGAAATAAAAACAGAAAACAATTTGATAACCAGGAGAGATGACATAACAGCAGTTAACCGCAGTAGACGTAGTGTTGTCCGCTGCTGACCAATAAACTGATGAATAAATGAGAGGTCTTTATTGGGCTACCTTGGGATACCCCTTGAGGAAGATTAATTGTTCCCTGTCCTAAAACTTCCTCCTGCGTCATTGTGGAGCTCTTCTCTTTACATATTATGGGTAATTGTATAACAACCAATATCTTCTAAAGAACAAGAATCATATAATATTTGTGTTTATTTAAATACCGAATGGAATACACAGAGAGGAATGCTCAATAACATGTTGGCTTAAAATTAAATAAATCTTAGGAAGAGTAGAAAACAATCTTAGACTTCTGTAACATATATACACTAGTAACACTTAAAACCTCCGTACTACTAACATGAGGACTCCCCGTTAAAGCAGTAAATACGGTCTTGTGTCAATACATAGGTGACACACTAAGGGCAGTGGTCGCTTCTGAGGGCAGAGGCTGGTGTGAAGGGAGCACAGTGGCCCTGTGTCGCAGGGCACACTGGCCAGCCTGCTTAGCAGGCACTCTTCGAATAACATGATCATGACAAAAGGAAAGCACCACTGAAGCAATAAGAAGAAATGTACTACATTTCCATACAGTGGGACAAGGAAATTTTTTAAAAAGTCTCATAACGGGGCCAATGCTGCTCGACCAAGTCCCCCAAAACCAAGTGTCTGTGGACATGTATACTCCCAGACAAATTCTGACCCTACTTGACAAAAATCCCCACTGCAAAACTTCCCTTGAATTATGGGAGGTTCTTATATATAGCAATCATATAAAATGGGAATTTCCCAGAAAGGGAGAAAAGATGGACACAGAAAGAACAGCAGGAAATAAACCCCATTCCATGAAGCTATCCACGATGTTCTAACATTTAAGACCAAAATGACAGGTTGTTGGGAAGGCACAATGTTTCCTGGAATGAAGACCACAGAGAATGGCCCTCTGACTCTCACAGGATGACAGGACATGTGCAGACCCTGAGCATCACCTTCACAATAAATACAGGGGTGCTGTAAGGCGACTTCTTAAGTCTAAGACATCATGTAAACTCAGTACAAAACCAGTCAAGCCAACATCAATGGAGGAAAAGCCAGGCCCTGCCGTGAAGTCAGGAGAGCAGCCCTCTCATGACAAGTCTGGCAAAAAGGTAAATTGAACATGCACTAACAGCTGCATGGGGGAAAGTCTGTATGGCTCCTGCAAGCTTGGTCACCGGACGGAGACCCAGAACCCAGGAGTCCACGCACGGCCACCACTAATCCCAGTAGCTGAGGAAGCCAACGCACTGATGGGCATCCCCTCAGAGATGAGCTGTGACAATGACCTAAATCCAAATACCTCCCCAAAACAGTGAGCTGAAACTTCACAAACAAACCAGGAGCTGAGGTCCCAACATTCTACATCACTGACATTTCCTTTTGTTAATGTTCACTGGGAAAATCTATAACGTAAGAGGAAGAAAACTTCTGTCATACAGCATACAGTTGCTGTATGACATCTAAATTATCCATTCAATTTAGAATTACTTCTCACATGCTGACAAGATAACTTCAGTAGAAAATGTATACTTATCTCTTATGTGCCTTAATAAATTGTCAGTTTAAGTCAGGGAAATAGAAAAGGGAATCTCAAAATAAGAATGTCGGTCAGCTGAGCTGCTGTGACTCCCATCTCTCCACACAGGGTTACTGAGCAGGACTGACTGATCTTTCGATCCCACTTTGTCCCAATAAACCCATGTCCCATAGTCACAGTGTGCTGTCTTTAGACTGGACACTGACTACAGATGGAGAAAAGGGAGAACACAGAAGGAAGGTTGTCCTTAACCCATGCAATAGCAACATTAAGTCATTAAAAGACAACAAGCTGGCCCTGGCCGTTTGGCTCAGTGGTAGAGCATCGGCCTGGCGTGCAGAAGTCCCGGGTTCGATTCCTGGCCAGGGCACACAGGAGAAGTGCCCATCTGCTTCTTCACCCCTCCCCCTCTCCTTCCTCTCTGTCTCTCTCTTCCCCTCCCACAGCCAGGGCTCCACTGGAGCAAAGATGGCCCGGGCGCTAAGGATGGCTCTGTGGCCTCTGCCTCAGGCGCTAGAGTGGCTCTGGATGCGACAGAGCACCACCCCCTGGTGGGCGTGCCAGGTGGATCCCGGTCGGGCACATGTGGGAGTCTGTCTGACTGCCTTCCCGTTTCCAGCTTTGGAAAAATGCAAAAAAAGAAAAAAGAAAAAAAAGAAAAATAAATAAATAAAAAAGACAACAAGCTCCTGCTCCTTAAAGTAGGCAACCTCGATGAAAAGAACTGATAAGTTTGTTTTCCACTGCGGCTCAACAGAGTTATTGCTTCTGTAAATACTTTTTAAAGCAGAGAATATTCTAGAAATACCCTAAATTTGACCCTCATGGAAGAAAAACAAGAAGATGGCCTCCCATCAGAGTAAAGGAGGAGGTGACAAAGGAAGACCAACAACCAGTGGGCTATGGAGAACAAAAGCCGGGAGCCAGGAGACAGGAAGTGACTGACAAAGAACACCCTGCAAGACAAGAATCACATATTCCAGTGTACGCGCCAGGAGAGTCAGCTTCCCATTTCAAAGGTAAAATAGAAAACGGTATTTACCTCACAGAAATTCACACAAAATAAACCAGAGAAATACTATTGATCCTTCAGCAACAGAAAACAAATGCTTGTAACAACTTAGCCAAAGGCAAATTCTTTCTTTAAAATGGACAGTAAAGTGACAACAGGAGCTAATGTCATACTAAGAGTATAATCTTTTCCAAATTCAGAGTTTTTAGACAATGTTATTATTCTCTGATTTAAAAGGATCCTAAGTTTCTGATCCACACTGAGTATCACGAGCAAAGCTTCAATACCAACTGTGCGTGTAGGTGTCTATATGCTTTCCCCCAAAATGACAGGTATTGGATTTTTATGTTTAAGAAGAAGAGTGAATCTTACATCTAAAGTCCAAAACAGGAAATGATGGTAATACTTCCACAGCATTTTACAAATAAATATAAAGCTGTGAGAAAAGAGAGAAAGGAGACCGACTCCCACGCTGTCCTGTCGCCTATGAACGGTGACAACGAGTCAGAACCTGTGTCAGAGCTGCCGTGTTCCCGCCCCACAGTCAGACTAGGGGACAGGGCCCTGGGCAGGGAAGACTGTACTTCTGGGTAAGACTGAAGGTACTGTGCAGGAAAGGTGACCGGCCACAAATTCCAGATGTCTGATAAAAGGGGAGAAGCCAGCACAAACGTCAGGGCTCGGTCTTCTGAAGGAGACCTGGGCCCGTCCCCCTGAGCCCATCCCCCCCACCCCCACCCAGGGGCCAGAACACACCCAACAGCTGTGTTGACAGTAAGACACATAACCCTCATAGACTCCTCCAAGGACAAAATACTAAGGTTCTGATCTGTACCTTCATTAACCACTGAAAGAAGAAAAGTGTACTTCTTTGATTGTGAAGTCACTTGACTCTTGCATCATCTTAAAATCCTATCCTGGCACCGGTGGCTTAGGGAGCACATCCACCTCATTCCTGAGAGGCTGCCAACACGGCGCTTCCTGACAGTGTCCAGACACCACAGGGGCAATGCATCAGGTCAGGGATTCCGGGGGTCCTTCCCCTGCTCCCCTGCTCCTCGGACAATGCTTCAGGTCAGGGATTCCGGGGGTCCTTCCCCTGCTCCTGGGACAATGCTTCAGGTCAGGGATTCGGGGGGTCCTTCCCCTGCTCCCCTGCTCCTCGGACAATGCTTCAGGTCAGAGATTCCGGGGGTCCTTCCCCTGCTCCTGGGGCAATGCTTCAGGTCAGGGATTCCGGGGGTCCTTCCCCTGCTCCTAGGGCAATGCTTCAGGTCAGGGATCCCGGGGGTCCTTCCCCTGCTCCCCTGCTCCTGGGACAATGCTTCAGGTCAGGGATCCCGGGGGTCCTTCCCCTGCTCCCCTGCTCCTGGGGCAATGCTTCAGGTCAGGGATTCCGGGGGTCCTTCCTCTGTTCCTGGGGCAATGCTTCAGGTCAGGGATTCCGGGGGTCCTTCCTCTGCTCCTGGGGCAATGCGTCAGGTCAGGAATTCCGGGGGTCCTTCCCCTGCTCCTAGGGCAATGCTTCAGGTTAGATATTCCGGGGGTCCTTCCCCTGCTCCTGGGGCAATGCTTCAGGTCAGGGATCCCGGGGGTCCTTCCCCTGCTCCCCTGCTCCTGGGGCAATGCTTCAGGTCAGGGATTCCGGGGGTCCATCCCCTGCTCCTGGGGCAATGCTTCAGGTCAGGGATTCCGGGGTTCCTTCCCCTGCTCCTGGGGCAATGTTTCAGGTCAGGAATTCCGGGGGTCCTTCCCCTGCTCCTGGGACAATGCTTCAGGTCAGAGATTCCGGGGGTCCTTCCCCTGCTCCTGGGGCAATGCTTCAGGTCAGAGATCCGGGGGTCCTTCCCCTGCTCCTGGGGCAATACTTCAGGTCAGAGATTCCGGGGGTCCTTCCCCTGCTCCCCTGCTCCTGGGGCAATGCTTCAGGTCAGAGATTCCGGGGGTCCTTCCCCTGCTCCCCTGCTCCTGGGGCAATGCTTCAGGTCAGAGATTCCGGGGGTCCTTCCCCTGCTCCTGGGGCAATGCTTCAGGTCAGAGATTCCGGGGGTCCTTCCCCTGCTCCTGGGGCAATGCTTCAGGTCAGAGATTCCGGGGGTCCTTCCCCTGCTCCCCTGCTCCTGGGGCAATGCTTCAGGTCAGAGATTCCGAGGGTCCTTCCCCTGCTCCTGGGGCAATGCTTCAGGTCAGAGATTCCGGGGGTCCTTCCCCTGCTCCTGGGGCAATGCTTCAGGTCAGAGATCCGGGGGGTCCTTCCCCTGCTCCCCTGCTCCTGGGGCAATGCTTCAGGTCAGAGATTCCGGGGGTCCTTCCTCTGCTCCTGGGGCAATGCTTCAGGTCAGGGATTCCGGGGGTCCTTCCTCTGCTCCTGTCCACACATCACTGCAAGCCGGCTGACACCCACACACTGAACTACAAACACATCGCTCTCTGCTGTGACACACACCTGGCCTGAACACAGATACACTTTCTACGGCAGCTTCAACTGTGATCCTTGTGGAGAAGCTCGTTTTCCAGGTTACTATTAATGAACTTAAAGTCATAATACTTGGGCTAACTGTAGTACAAAGAGAATTACTTATTTAAAATAGGGACTGCTTTAGAGTAAACTTGCAAAGTAATTGAAGTTTATTATTTTAAAATGTGGATTGAATGTGGCTCTATTTAGTAATTTATATTAATAGTACAGATTTCAAAAGTATAGCAAGGTACTACCTTGAAATAAGTTCATGCAAATGAAGGAACATAAAAGTGTGTTACTACACAAACCATCACTTTGAAGTGTTCACGGAGTCAAAAAAGTATATTTGAAATTATTTAGTTTTTTGTTGCTAAGCACAGTCATGCTGATAAAATTTACTGGTTCATCAAATGATAATGTAAGTATATGAACTGATTTGTAATAAATTATCATTTTTGCATATATCAGTCAAAGCACAAGGCCTAAATACTCGCAAGCAAAATGCATTATTAATTTAATTGTCACGGCCTATTTAGCTTACTGCTATTACTATTGCTATGATACGCAATGCGTAAAGAGAGAGAATCAAATTCAAAACACAAAAAATAAACTGATTATACTGTCCTAGAGAAATTAAAATATAGCAAGCTTTCAAAATTTTAGCCAAGGTGTTAATGTTTTAAATAGGTAAGAAAAAAGTGTTTAACTTAATTTGAGAACAGTTACAGCCAGAGTGAGGGCTCTAAATGCTGATAAAGTTTCTTTGTCTCCTAAAGTCATTCAAAGGCATCCGTTCCCTCTGGAAGGCGCACAGGGAGGCCAGCCAGAGGAAGGGGCCTCCGGCCTTGACCACGGCAGGTGTGCTGCTTACACCTCAGTCTCCCGCAGCCGCGGACATCCACTGGAAGATGACCCCGCACTGCGGCCAGGCCTTCCGGCCCCACGCTTCCATGCAGGACAGGGGCCGTGCCATAGACAGGTGTCACAAATGAGAAGGGTCCTGAACCACAGAGCTTCTAAGGGGAAAAGCAATTCAATCACTCAATCCAAAACGTTCAGTTCAGATAAACGCAGCAACTCGGAAGGGAACAGCCCCGCAGAGAGGGCGTTCTTTCCCTTTTGACAGGCATTGCCTGGCATTAGAAGAAAAATCTTGCCGGTGATGCTGAAAAACTTCACCCCATCTCAAGGGGGAAGAGACCAGCTATCTTTCTCTTGCCCCTTTTACTTTATTTTTTTATAAGTACTTTATTCAATTTTTTTCTGAGGGAGAGAGAGAGAGAGAGAAGAAAGGAGGGAGAGAAAGAGAGAGAGAGAAGGGGGAGGAGCAGGAAGCATCAACTCCATATGTGCCTTGACCAGGCAAGCCCAGGGTTTCAAACCGGCGGCCTCAGTGTTCCAGGTTGATGCTTTATTCCACTGCACCACCACAGGTCAGTCATCTCTTGCCCCTTTTAGACTCCCTTTATTAGGGACCGAAACAAGTGAAAGCCAGTGAGTGAGTGCACTCCTGACTGCATAGGAAATGGTAAATGGAAAATCCAGACGGAAGTCTCCGGGATTTCCAAAGGCCCATCATACTGTATATAAGGTACTAGGATTTTTAAGGTGCCTGGAGGGTGAATACGGATGAGATGATAAATGATACATTTGAGTTCAAAATGTATACTAGTTATACGGTGGGGAAATATTTTCTTTTTACTAAGTATCTGATCTAAACTGTTGTCATTTGAATTTATTTGTAAAGTAAAACACTCACTCTCATTACCTGTACATAAAGGTTCCAAATGGAAGAGCACTGAAACTGGAGTGAAAAATAACATTTCTAACATTTATTATGAGATATTGAATAAAAAATTGTATATTCCTGAATCACAGCCTTTAAGACTGATACAGCTAGAATAAATAATACATGGCTATTAAGGTCATAGAATAAGTAATTGAGATAATGCATGTGCAAAGGATGAGAATCTAGTAATTAAAAGTTTTGTTCCCAGTTTCTTAAATATTTATGAAACATAACTTTGAACTTATAAAAGCATAACAGGTCGCAAATTATACTTTAAATAATATAGAATTCTTTAAATTTCAAAAAGAATGCTTTCAGGTATATTCAGCACCTACATTTTGGCTCAAATTAAATATAATGTTACATAGAAAAGTATAAGAAATCAAAGGTAAAAAGCAGACGTATGTGACATCTCAATGTTCTGACACAGCGGTCATGCCCAAACTGAAATACTGAAGAAAACAATAGGCCTCCAACAGAAAGGTCAAATTAAATTCCTCGAAAGCATAGAAAATACTGAAAAGAGTATTTTAAAATTTTTTAAAAGGCAATTATGCATTTCAAGCATGTCCGAAGAGGTCCCTTGCTAGAGAGGAACAGAACAAATTGGATGATTTTTGACATTTAAGACATTATTAAAAGCCAACAAGTTTCCAGGAGTGTCTAGGGTTTCCAATACTTTCCCAGAGGGTCTGGGGAAAGTTGAACGTGTGTATCTTTGAAGGAAGGTCTGCACTAAGTCTGAGTGAGCTATGGGTTTTGAAGATTTAAAAATGTCAGAGGTAGCCATGTCCACCTGGTAGCTGACGTCACTGTATCTCAGTAACTCTATGAGTAACTCTATGTGATAAAGCTAATTATGACACCAGAGCAAGAAAAAAGAAAACCTGGCAGCTGACAACATAATAACTGTAGTGTTATTTTCCATGACATGGCAACTAGAGTACTATTTGGGTAGTACTACTTTGTCATAGTACTACTATGACAAAGATGTAGTTCCTTCTTAATATCGGCAATGTTTAATACTACAGTGAGAAGTCAAAAATGTTATTTTAAAACCTCAAAATAAAAATACAGGGGAGAAATCGCCACAGTTTAGCTTTACATATTTACCATAGCTCATTCAAATGTATCTGCAAAGGTCAGTCCACTCTGATGTAACTCTTCTACTGTCTCAAGGTTGTTTTAAAAATGCACAAACTCAGATTCCCTCAAATCCTTTCACATCTTAATATGACAGTAACTTTTTGTAGGAGAATGGCATACAACATGGTAGCCAACGACAGAGGACCCCAAAGGCAAATCACGTGAGCTGACTTCATAAAAATCCTAGAAGCCACATCATGAAACAAATCCTGAAATGAAAATAGATGGTTAAATATTTTAAAAGGAGTAAAAATTACCTTTCCTTTGGGGTACCGACTCCATGTTTGCCTAGTAGATGAGTGTTTAAGTGCTTCTTCATTACAAAAGCAACCCTAAAAAAAAAGAAAAAAAAGAAACATTAATTATAGAACTAAAACTTGAATTTTATTCTCTGCTAGAATTACGTACAAAAAAGTATTTAAAAATAGGCGTGTCTGTACAGATGTCACACAAAATGCAGTGTGATGGCATCCTTGCTAAACAGGAAGCTTGCATGCAGACTAAATATACTGCAATACTTGGAAACCAGAAGAAATAACTATCTAAACTGCATGGTTCATTTTCTTAGCCGAGGACACCGGTGTGACTGAAACAATGACTTTGGTTCCTTAGTCGTTGTCTTCACTGTCAGTCAGGAGGAAAGAGAAAGCAATATCTCAGTGTAATAACACTCACTGCCCCCTGGTTGATCCCACACTTCCATCACCAGATGATTTCAGAAAATGTCATTTTATTAAATATTTAAGGGACTATAAAAGACAAAATGAATAGCCTTCGTGAAGTTTCCTTAAATACACAGTAATAATTCGAAGAGAGGTTTCTAACAATGATATGAATGTTTATTGAATCTGCAGCGCAGGCAAAAAAAAAAAAAAAAAAAAGTACTGACGTGCCAGGAAGGTATCAATAGCTAAAACACAAAGTACTACCTGCCAGGCTGTCTCGTTCTCCACACAGAGCAGCTCGCTTGTGTCAAGTTTATTGACATAAATGTGAAATGGACAGGAATCCACCGCCAGCCCATGCAGCACCATTCTGCTACTGAATACGGTACAACATCGATTTAATTACATTGTGTGATTGTTTAAAACCATTTAGATCCCCTTCAGAAGCATCAGACTCAAGTGGCTCTCTTCAGAAGCAAAAAAAAAAAAAAAAAAATTTACTATTGTAACTTTTGGTGTAAAAGGGCTTGCAAACATTTTTGTTAATTATGCATTACAGCTGTCCTTCATAAAGTTAATTACTAATAGCTGAAAGGCAACAGAATCTATTTGCATATGTACATGAAAGGCATGACATATGCAAAAATATGATTTTAATTAGCATTCTATGATATGAAGGACCACAAATCAAATTGGCACGCTATAAGATTCTTAACATTAAACACTGAATTCATCTGGACATGTTTGCACAAAGGGGCTTCATAAGACAGGAAAGTGCTGCAGCCTTCTCGAAAAGACATGTGTCAAAAGCCAAGACTGAAACAATTTCTAAAACTGTGACTGCTTCTCTTCTTTTCATGTATGGTCAATTTGGGTTATTTTCATAGAATATTACAAAACCTCAGTTTTGAGGCTAAAATAATATATAGTATTTGTATTTGTTAAATGACTATGACTTCATTATTCAAATAATTCATTTCTATACATTGAAAATATTCACTCCTTTTCATCTGATATGCAAGTACTATGGACAATGCACACTTTACAACTATAAATAGCTGATCACGCCATCACTCATTAAAATGAAAAATTATTACATATGAAGAATCAGACTGTGATGATATTAAAGGCTTAGCAAAAATAACAGTACAAAATAGTCTTTGTTTCTACTTAATTTGGACAAAATAACACTTTTCATCTCCTTAAAAAAAGACTACAGCTGGCCCTGGCCGGCTGGCTCAGCGGTAGAGCGTCGGCCTGGAGTGCAGGGGACCCGGGTTCGATTCCCGGCCAGGGCACATAGGAGAAGCACTCATTTGCTTCTCCACCCCCACCCCCTCCTTCCTCTCTGTTTCTCTCTTCCCTTCCCGCAGCCAAGGCTCCATTGGAGCAAAGATAGCCCGGGCACTGGGGATGGCTCCTTGGCCTCTGCCCCAGGCGCTAGAGTGGCTCTGGTCGCGGCAGAGCGATGCCCCGGAGGGGCAGAGCATCGCCCCCTGGTGGGCAGAGCGTCGCCCCTGGTGGGCGTGCCGGGTGGATCCCGGTCAGGCGCATGCGGGAGTCTGTCTGACTGTCTCTCCCCATTTCCAGCTTCAGAAAAATACAAAAAAAAAAAAAAAAAAGACTACAGCAATAACAATAGTCCATTTAAATCCTAACTTCCCTTCTGTCCTCTATTTTCCTATAATTAAAAATACATAAAGCTAACAGCAAGGAACAAAGGTTGGGCACCCAGAGTTCCAAAGCGCAGCTTATTGACACAAGCAAGTATAATTTAGGAGACCAGAACTTAGAAACTGCAGTACAGCTGTTAAAAGAAAAGTTACTTAGTAATTAAAATGTTTAAGTGTGAAGAATTAAAACAGAAATATGACAGGCCCGGGAAACAAACACAGAGTGCTTGAGGAGGGAAAGCTATCTAATATAACATTATCTGCTGGATAGCTACACTAAATATTTGGGGGAATTCCCCCAAATTTTTATTATTATGGAAACAAATTTATAATTTTAAAACACACTCAAGTTATATAATCAAATGTAAACTATTGATTCATCCAAAACCTAATTTAAAGAAAGTATAAAGTCTTTACATTGGGTCTACCTAAAGCATGAACACTGTAAAAGTCTCAATTCCTCTCAGTAAGAAGATGCAAGCCCAGCCTGAGTGAGTAAAATGAAGTCTCCACCCTGTGCAGACCTAACTGTGACCACTGTGGAGCTCGCTACCCCAGCCACCCTCCTCGTAGTGCTTTAATATCTCTAACACAGTCATTGCTCTTACAGAATTTATAATCCAGACAGCACGAGAAACAAGACAAAGGCAACCCCAGGTGTGAGCAGCTCGGAGTGGACCATCCCTGCTCCTACATGCACCCCGCCCTCACGGGCTCACTGAGTGCGCCCCAGGGCAGGTTCCACGCAGCCACGGACAATAAAGTCACGTGGCGCCCTCGTGGACATTCCGATCCGGTCCACAGTCTGCAGCTTCTCCACAGGAGGGAGTAGCTCTGGGCCGGCCATGCCCCTGCACGCCCGGCCTCGCATGGGCACCGGGATCCCTGTTTCAGAGTGCCCGCACTCTCCTGCAAGCGTTCTCAGCAGCTGCGGGGCCTCAGTGAAAACCAACCACAGTCCCTGCCTCAGAAAACATGAAACCTAGTGAGCGAAACAGTAAAGAACAGAAAGGGAAATAGGGAGCATCTTAAATAGTGGCGAGTGGTAGATCTGCAGTGTCCGCCCAGGGTCACAGTTTCGCATGTGGGTGGCTCAGGGCTGTGACTTGGGGGAAAGAGGGCGAGAGGCCGGGCATGGGCATGGGCAGGAGCAGGCAGCCTTGACCACAGACAGCCCAGAGACTGTGCTGGGAGCCTGTGCTGTCCATCCTCATATGCAAAATGCAGGGTGGCTGGGGCAGAGGGCTCAGAGGGTGACAGCCTCCGGCCACGACAGAGGGCCTGTCATCATGGACAAGCTTCAGAACCTAGGACAGGCGCGTGGGACGCACAGTTCGCTCAGTCCCCTGAGAAAGGGAGAGGAAGACCGAGAGGGGCAGCAGGGGAGACGGAAGAGGGGGTGGGCTAACCGCCTCCTGCAAGGACCCCAGCACAGTGGCTGAGACCAAGGGCTAGCAGGAGAAGAGACCTGCTCAAACTCTGGATAAACACTTGTGGTTGGAGCCGACCAAGTTTCCACAGGGAGTGGACAGGGAGTCAAAGAAATCATCCAAGTGTCTGGCCTGGAACACCGAGCTCTTTTGAAGGAGAACGCCAGTTTGGGGCACGCTCAGTGAGAAAGTCCACTGACATCCAAGATGTCTCACAGGAGGCCCGCCGACTGGCCGTGAGTTTCAGGGCAAAACCCAGGCGAGAAATACCTTCTCTGAGGCTATCCATCTGGCAAGTGCCTGACAATCTGAGGGAACACCTTGAAATAATAAAAAACAGTGTTTCTTAAATATGATTGATTCCCAAGTATCTATAATTGCCTGAAATAGCATCACTTAAAACTGTTCTGGGTGTCAAAGGGCAGCATGGTAATAGCATTTAGATCCCAGCCACGGAGTTCTACTTTTCAGTACAAAAGGTTCATATTTTATCTCCTAATTTTAAAATAATTTTTTTCTACAGGATATCAATACAATAAAGACCTCTCCCTTCAGTGCCCTTAGGTTTTCTACCGGGGGATTATTTCAACTTGAGAATCACACAAGATTACCTGACTGACCTATGAAGGTAAATAAAATGGAGAGAAAGACGTGAACAGAACAGAATGGGGGCCTAGAGCCACGACTCGCTGTGCCACTATCACTCCGTGGTCAGGTCAGGGTTTACGTCAGGGGCCACAGCAGGTATGTGCCGGCCATGTGTCTCCTGAACCCAGGGACAGAAGAGAAGCCACAGGGGGGACACTGTTTCTATGTGCTTCCCTCACTGGACCTTAAAGACAGGCCTTCAGAATACCACATCCAACCACTGAAAACTTCTGACCGTCAGGTCCATGGAGGACATGTTACAGGAAAGATCAATGCATTTGCTTCTAAGAGGTTAGAAGGCAGTAAGTAACACATCAAGTAGGAGAAAATATCTGAACACATGTTACTATGGGACTGTGGTGAGCACGTTCACGTCCTCCTATGAGGACCCAACGCCCTTCTCCCGCCGGGCCCTCCACACCCCGGTCACGCTGGTCCCAAGAGGCTTCTCAGACCACAGGGTGACCTGAGCAGTACCGTGACGGACAGCTCACGGTCACTGCAAAGCAGCAGAACACAGGCCAGCCGGCAGCAAGGTCAGCTGGCAACGTCGACCTGAGGGTCGCATACAACAGGCCCCTCCGACCACATCCTGGCTGTCTGTCCCCGGCGCACTCAGGGCTGACCGCAGCGGCCTCCATCCCCAAGGAGCAGTCCACAGACAGCCGTGCAGGGGCAGCAGCCACGCCAGGGTAGCCGGCCACGACCCATGTAACCGACCACGTGGGCACACTCCCTGAGGACTTGCTGGTTTCCCGACAGAAACGGGAAGGAAGCGGCTCATCCTGGGAGCTTTGTGAGGACGGAGCGGAACAAGGGAGCGCAGCATGGGGGCCGGTGAAGACGGAATACACAGGCAGCACCAACGACATTTCAGGTGATGCAGGTAAGACAACCTAGAAGACCAGGACTCAGAGTCGAGATGAGCCTCACACAGCACCGCCCGTGTGAGCAGCACTGACCTGAGGTGCAGACAAGCACTCAGGCTTACACACAGGAGGTACCCCTTTCTGTTTACATCAGCCCCCCAGGAGTGGGGCGGGCAAGGCAGGAGAGAATAATAAAGGTCCCCAAAATCAAGTCACAGCAGCAAACACAGAATGAGGAGCCATCTCACATTCATGTGCACAAACCCAGAGTGCTCTTTCGCCCCCCCCTTACAATTGTAATAATCTCTAAATTAACAATAGAAATTGTAACTGACTGGGAGAAAGAAAGGCCTAAGTCAATGAAAATGCTTAACTCTGAATTTTAACATATCTTCAAAAGAAACATTAGTTCTTTTCAAAAGGTTTAGACCTTTTGAAGTAAGCACCAGTAAGCACCAGGCACCTAAAATAAATCCTAGAATCCGACAAGAAAACAAGTGTACCCAGAAAACCGCATCCCCGACAATTCCTGTTCCTGAGATCAGGAAACCTCCCACTGTGGCCCGAGTTTCCTGGCCAGCCATTGACCTCCCCCACCCCCACTGCAACCCCCTTGTTTCTCCCTGGTCCCTACAGTAGGCCAAGGAGTTCCTACAGGTGGAGTGGACTCTACGGAGGACACATCACAGGGGTCCCCAACTTGATCCCTGTGACAAAGATGGAGGTATGGCAGCACTCCTACCGCAGAACAGGACTCTGGATAGAGGTGGCCTGGACTCCATCCTGGCCCACCAGGAAGCCCACCTCTAAAACGCAGACCTCAACTCAACCAGGGACTATGGTCTCCTCATAAATGAAATGGGAGTGCGGTAACGGTTCCCACCTAACGGGGCTGCTAGGAGGGTGTGCACAGTGCAGAGATGGGGCCTGACACACTCAGCATGACATATATAAATCTCTGCCACTGTTGGCTGTTAACAGCCCCAGAGCAAAGGTTCAGGTAACAGCCACTGCCCCCCACGCTCTACCTCACTCCCCACTGCCCAGAGCCTCTAGAACCCGGGATTGAGTCGGCGGGACGAGGAGTCGCCAGCCCCCCGGGAATCCCATTCGGAGCCCTACGTTCATGGGAACTGCAATACAAGTCAGTGTGGTCCCATTCAGACACTAAGGAAAAGAGCGACATCCTAACACCATCAGTAAGCACCAGGCACCTAAAATAAAGAGCATCCAGGCCTAAGAGAGGGACTGTCGGAAAGGGTAAACAGCGATGGAAGTGTCTGGGGCAACCACTGAGGTAGCAGGTAGACACAGCAGACAGCAGGGGCTTTGAGAAGGTTCCAGAGAAGTCTGGGAGTGAATAGTTAAGTAGGTCCGTGGGTGCAGAGTCCAGCACAGCAGCAGAGGCCATGCAGCAAGGAGTGAGATGACACAGAAGGGACGAGAGGCACAGCTGGACACATGGGCACACACTGGACACGACAGACAAGAGGAAGAGTGCCGACTCAGTCCCAGGAAGCCATGTCGAAACCTTAGATTTTCTCCAGATTATTAACATTTGCCAAATACCCTGCAGAGGACTCTGTTTCGCAGGGGGTTACTGGGGACGTTAGAAAACAAGCAGGGGCAGGGGTTGTCCCGTGTGACTGGACAGGGCTGGGTCAGATGAGCAGGACCCGCAGACCCCAGTCAGGAGGAGCTGGCGAGCACAGGGTCCCAGAACAGGGAGGGGATGTGCACGGTGCTCTCTAGGCCACTGAATACCACCATCAGAGCAAACCTATAATGTCTCCTGGACATGTCTTCAGGACACAATTTACAGAATGCTTCTGGAGAGTGAGGAATTGGGAAGCTGAGACATAAACGTGACTGGATTTGAGGGTGTAAGGCTGAGGTTTTGCAGCACAACAGTGCTGAGGTCAGACCCTGACTCCGGCATTCACCACGTTGAGTGTCCCTGCACAGCTTCTCCTGATGCCACGAACCCTCCGCTCCCTAAATTGTACTGTGGGGATAATAACACTTATCTCCAACATGTATAAAAATGAGATAACAAAAATGCATTATTTAGCACAGTGGCTATTACACAGTCATCATTCAATAAACAGTAACTGTTAAATGCATGCATACACCAAGCAATTAAGTAGCATCTGAAAGGTACAAAGATGGACAACAGGTAGTTTCTACATTCATAGGATTTGAAATCCAGGTCATGGAGACAGGTCTAAATAGAAAATGCCAGCGCTCAGCAGGAAGAAACAAAATATCCACTTGAAAACAGGATGAGGGTGCACTAAAAACTCTCTTCACCACAGTTTGGAACCTGAAAACAATACTGGTTGGCCAAAGCCACCTAATTTTCTGTGAGTGCAAGCTGACCAATTAATACCCATCAGTAGATACACCAATAAGCAGCAGCCTGTTCATGTGCTCAGACCCACGAGGCTGAGACACACAGTATAAGCAGAATATTAAATAATGACTCTCCAAAGAATGACCATCATCCATTTCCCAGGGTCAGTTCTAGATTTACAAAAATATAGTCTCAATAATGCGATCTGGCTTTTAGAGCAAATGTCACTTGTCATTAAAAATATATAGAAAATTTCATCATTTTGCTCCTTATATCTTTTTTATGATTAATAAGATATTACCATTCTGAAAATGACCTTAAATGAAGATTATTCTTATCCTCTAGTTTTACTTGTTAATTTCCATTTTTAATGGTATGGCTATAAAACATAGATGGATTATAGATTTTCACACGGCAGTAGAGTGCACACTCCTAGTGACTCCACCTCCAAGAACAGCAGCCCCTGAAAGGTGCCCACACTCGGACCTCTGCCACCAGCTGGGTTCCACTGGGAAAGGGAGTAATGGCGGCCAGTCTGCTGCCTTTAGAGCAGGAAAACTGTCCTGGGTTATCTGGCTGGACTCAGTGTCATCAAAGTGTCCTTGACAGCAGTGGAGTGGCCAGAGGACATCAGAGAAAGAGCTCTGGCTAGGAAAGCTGGTCAGAAAAGGAATGCGGCTGACTTTGGGGTGACTGGCACCGAGAAGGAGGCGTGCAGGTGGTCTCTCAGAGCTGATGCTGGCGCAGGTCCTGCTTGTTACCTACACTGTCTCCTGCAGTCCTAGCGCTGACTGATGTGTGCTGCCCATCTGAGGGCTGACCCGGGGTTGTAGCACGGGTAGTCCACAGCTTTCTCACACCCTGCACGTACAAGCTGGCGTGCTTCTATGAAGAACTTCACCGGTGTCTGCCCCTCTGCCTGACACCCCCTCACCCGCATACTCCTTCAACAGCATTTTAAGTAAACTCTCGGGCTTCCATTTCTATGCCAGGTTTTATAATAAATCACCCTAGTTGTGGCTGTAATTCCCCAACTGTCCTTAAACTGACCAACAGGCACCCTTGAAGGCTGGCTACTATGTCCTTTTGACATCTCCCCTCTTAGTATCCGGGCCTTTCCTTATTTCCCAGCACAAGGTATTCCAGGATCCCCATGCCCTCTCTGAGTGGAGACCTGGGATCGGCCCTGGTGTTTTACACAGGAGTCAGTCAGCACGATGGTGGTGCTCGCTGTGATGGCCGCTGCTGGGCTAGCACTGAGTCTAAGCCCTTTCAGTGCACACGGCTGAGAAAGCAGCAAACACATGGGGGGCAGAGAAAGGAATACACATAGAGGCACTCGACTGCCAGGTACCGAACACTAAAAGGTGGCCCATGAGCATTTATTCAACTACATCTTCTCATTATTCTAAAGGAGTCTGTGAAATACTTTCAAGTGGCAGACAAATAAATTCCTGCCAGCGCACCACACCTTATCAACGGCAGGTGTACAAGGACTGCTCACTGCTGCTCCCATACCCCTCGCAAAGCCTGAGTCCAGTGTTCCTACCCCCAACCCACTTCTGACCATGTCCTGCTTCACTGGCGCCAGTTCTCCGTCCTCCTCTCATCCCTCAGACTGGAGTTTTATTCACAAACAGTCTTTATTTCAGAAGTGTGACTCATTTCCTGGGCTTCAGCGCACAGCCTGCTGGTGGAGGACTATCCACTCATAGCCCCTCCTAGAGCACTCTTTTCTGGTCTGAACCAACGATACTTTAAAACACAACTAGCGGTCATGATTTTCTGTCACCAATGGTCTCCGGATTCCCTAACTCTACCAACCACAGCACCCTCCCAATTTCACAGCCATGTTCTCACATGCCTGAGTCATCAACAGCGTCTTCACACATTTTCCCTATGAAAACCTTACTTCTCTCTTTTATGAGTGCTGTAATTGCCTGGTGCTCACTGTTACAATCCATCCCATAGAGACATAAATACGTCTATAGGTGACTTCAAACGGCACCTCAGCACAGAAGCATTCCATGGTTCCTCTCTGAACCAAACAAAGCACCAAGTTCCATGCAAGCAATGTTAGTTTTTCAGTCATCATCCGGAAACAGTTACTCCAATTTCTGGAATATGCCCTCAAGAAAGAATCTGAAGTAAAGGTTACTCCTCAACAAAAAACAAGAACAACAAAAGAAAGTGACATGATTATATTAGAATATTATGCATCAATAAAAAGCACAAAACATTTCTCATGGCATGATAGATTTTAGAAGGACCAAAATGATAAAATGCTATGTATAATCTAATCACAGGTATGTATGTGCTTTTTGTATTCTGACATAAAAACATACAAAAATAAAAGCAAATAATAATTAAATTTGCTCTGACATGAGATTCAGTTTTCAATAATTTATATTCTTTGTTTATTTACAATAAATAAAACTTTTGCCTGACCTGTGGTGGCTCAGTGGATAAAGCATTGACCTGGAACACTGAGGTTACTGGTTCGAAACCCTGGACTTGCCTGGTCAAGGCACATAAGGAGAAGCAAACACTACAAGTTGATGATCCTGCTCCTCCCTCACTGTCTTTCTCTCTCTCTAAAATCAATAAGTAAAATCTCTAAAAAATATATTTTAAAGCAAAAAGTACCATGAGGCTTTACACTGTACACAACACCGGTTTCTGAACGGCTCCCCACGACCAAGTGAGTGAACAATGTCGGCAAGGTTGGCCCAGCCTCAGGGCAGGGGAGCCCGGGCCCCTGGAAGGCACGTGGCTTTGATTCTCTCAGGAAAACATGGCGAAGGAGCAGAAGCACAAAAGTAGGGTCCATGCCTGGTGACCATTATACAGCGTGGCTCCCCAATCCATGTCCCCTAGTGGAGGAAAGATTATGCCCTCATGGGAAACAATGCAAAGGAAAAAAGAAGCACTAAATAAATAACAGGTGCACAAATAAGACACTGTATTAAATACTGGTCCACGTGAAAATGAATCTTTCCAAACTAATGAGTGAAAAGCCACGTAGTTGATATAAAAGACATCTTCTAATTCATTGAGATTGGAAAAATGCTAATTTTTTAATTTGAAAAGAAAATAGTTATCACTTGAAAATACATACTAAAATTTAATGACCTGTGAAAAGGGTCAGACAAAAATGAACACCAGGCAATCAGTTAACAGAACAATAATTAGACATAAAGATGTTGATCATTATTGAAACAATAGCCAACTGAGTGAGATTACACTGGTTTTATTTATTTATTTTTTATTCATTTTAGGGGTTAGGGGGAGAGGAGCAGGAAGCGTCAACTCCCAGATGTGCCTTGACCAGGCAAGCCCAGGGTTTAGAACTGGCGACCTCAGCATTCCAGGTCGACACTTTTTCCACTGTGCCACCACAGGTCAGGCTGGCTTTATTATTTTGAAAAAAATCAATATAAAATATTTTACCCTCCAAGTGTCAGAAATCAGGATATACTATGATTGTTCTTAAGTTGTAAAATATGCTATACAATATAAATCAAAACCTACAAGCCAGTTCCCACTAATGCTGTTAAACTGTGTTCTTCATGAAAGAACCTTTTCATCTACTTTTCTTACCTACGAATGAGCACAGTAACTGAAATGAGCACAGAAAAAAACAGAGCTAAAAAGCATTCAAATTGTCAAAAAAAATTCACCTTGCAAATAAAGGGAAAATCTACAACTATATCCTATTTGCTACAAAATTCAGAAGTTGCCTGACCTGTGGTGGCACAATGGATAAAGCATCGACCTGGAATGCTGAGGTTGCCGGTTCAAAAACCCTGGGCTTACCCAGTCAAGGCACATATGGGAGTTAAAGCTTCCTACTCCTTCCCCCCTTCTCTCTCTCTCTCTCTCTCTCTCTCTCTCCTCTAAAATGAATAAATAAAATAATTTAAAAAAATTTTTTAATTCAGAAGTTAACAGGTGTTAACAGCTGAAAATTACATTTCTCAAATTGTTCTACCAAATCATTGCTAGGCCAAACCAAAAACAGGACCCTTGAACAACATAGGGGTTAGGGATGCCGACCCCCCTGTGCAGTTAAAAATCCATGAATAATGTCTGACACCACCCCCCAAACTTTTACTAATAGACTGCTGTTGACCAGAAGCCTTACTGATAACAGAAACAGTAGATTAACACATAATTGGTATTTTATACGTATTATATGTTGTGTTTTATATGCATTCTTACAATATAATAAGCTAGAGAAAATAAAATATTAAGAAAATCATAACAAAAAAAATTTGATTGTATTTACTGAAAAAAAGAATGCGTAAATAGACCCGTGCAGTGCACATCCCTGTGGTGCAAGGGCAAACTGTAACGCCTCCACTGTTTCTCAAATGTCTCATGACATGATTTCTGGGAAGGCTTTTGCCCTTTTGGTAATAATCATCACACAGAATCGATGACTTCCACATCGGAAATGTACCCTTGCAGCTTTACACGAAGCAACTTCCCTCAGTAACGAATTATTAATATTTATCGCTACAGTTAAAATTATGAAGAATACTTTAATGCTTTAAAATTATAATTATTTTCCTATTTCTGCTTCAACACAAAAGTGAATGCAGTTACAACTATTGAAAACTCTTCGTGAAGAAACACCTTCCTCAAGAGGAAGTGAGTATTCTGTGCTCGAATATTAGCAGTGAGCTTTTGGACAGGAAGCATCAGCTGCAGCTAACAGGAGAAAGGTTCCTGTAAGGAACCAGGAGGCAGTTACACACACACACACATACATATGATTTCCCACACCACACAGAGGAGGAAAGGTACACATTCAGCAAGTTACTATACTCCTTTATTTCAAGAATTAATCCTACTGTCACTTGTAACTATTAGTATTGTCAGAACTAAAGATTATACCCCAAAGACCTTAATATTACAGTGTATAGACTTCCAATTATTAACCACATTCTTAATAATGAAAGCAATCACACATTAGGGTACATTTTGTTTTGTACCGTGTGTAGGGAGGGAGGTTGCTGAGCTGTTCCGAGTGCTTCCAATATGCCCACCTACTCAAGCCTCTCATCTCCCACACCTCAGTGACAGCCTGAGTCCCCAGGCTGCCATGCAGGGTGGTCGGGGTCGGGACCCAGGCCGGGTGGGCGGGCGGGGCGGGATTCATGCCGCACTTGATCGATCGCGGAATCACTGCTTGCCTCCCTCTAAGCTCCAACTCATACCCCTGGTCTTATTACAAGTGTCTGCCGTGCTTGTTTGTTTTTTAACTAAAAAGTCATTTGCCAAAATAAGTAAGAAAATCCATGATAGAAGCGTATTTTATTTCTGAGCTGGAGAAACAACATGAGTAGCTGTATAGCAAAAAAACAAACAAACAAAAAAACAAAAAACTGAAATCCAGAGTCAAAAACCTCTAGTAACAGTGATGCAGTCTGGGTTAAACCAATGATAATGATGTGTAGGACCAACTGAAGATAAAGATACCTACACTGTAGAAAAAAAACCAATGAACGTAGTAAACAACTGCATCCCTGATAACTATATAATGATGGCCATCACCAGTGAAATGACACCTAGGAGAGGGGTCAGCAACAAATGATGCCTCTGAACACGTTCAGAACGGTTATCATGCAGGCGGGGAGAAGGAAGGGGGGAAGGAGGTTAGGAGGGGAGGGGGAGAGGGGGGAGGGGAGGAGGGGAGGGGAGGGGAAGGGAGGAGAGGGGAGGAAGGAAGGAAGACACCATTCACAAGTCACAGAGTTCAATTCAGAACCCTTTACCTGGAGCTATCTCAACTCCTCTGAAGGTGGCCAAACAATGGTGGGGCCCTCGGCTACTGACAGGTACTATCCCGGGCATGAAAAGTGTTAAATGATGAACAGAAATGAAACTACTAACAGCCGCTAGAAGAGGCGCAGAGCAGACCCCACGTGAGCTGAGCCTTGGTGACTGGATGAGGACACAGTCTCCCCTAGGGTAGCTGTGAGGAACACATGACAGGAGAAGCATCCAGGGCTCATGGAGGGCTCCCAGGACTGACATCTGACTTTACAGGATGCCACAAGTGAGGGCCCCGCCCCAGAGCAGGAGGAAGAGGACACAGCCATGCCCCCAACACCGGCTGGTTCCCAGGACTCTGACTCCACTCTCACCCTTCCAGCACACAGACACCCTCCTCCTAGGGCAGGGGTCGGGAACCTATGGCTCGCGAGCCAGATGTGGCTCGCAGACAAATCTTTAATAAAAAAAATAATAATAACATTAAAAATATAAAACATTTTCATGTACTACAATCCATTTATTTCCTACCGCTCATGTTTATGGTTGCTGGTGGCTGGAGCCAATCACAGCTGTCCTCTAGGACAACACCAAATTTTTATTGGATAATGTGTAACGTACACAGGTCGTTGTGAGATCAGGAAGTAAACTTCCCTCCTTTTAATAAAGTAGTCAGCTAGCTAATTGCAGAAACCCTTTTGACGAAGAAGATGGCTAAAAGAAAAAAAGATGAGGAGTATTGTACTTTTCAGCAGGAATGGACAGAGGAATTCGCCTTTGTGGAGAGAGCAGGTTCTGCAGTGTGTCTAATATGCAATGATAAAATTGCATCGATGAAATGGTCAAATATGAAGCAGCACTTCGAAACACGCCATACTACATTTGCATCAAAATATCCAGTGGGGGACAGCAGGAAGAAAGCATGTCAAGAGCTAGGTGCAGAGTGCAAGCTAGTCAGCAGCAATTCCGTGTTTGGATGCAACAAGGTGACTGGAATTTGGCTAGCTTTGTTGGTGTTTTAGCAATTGTGAGAAACAGAAACCATTCACAGATGGGAACTATGCCAAAACATTCATGCTTGATGTTGCCAATGAACTTTTTGACGACTTTTTGGATAAAGACAAGATAATAAAACGAATAAAAGACATGCCTCTGCTGGAAAGAACTGTTCATGATCATACCATCATGATGGCAAATCAAATTGAGGCAACACAAGTGAAGGACATAAATGCAGCACCATTCTTTTCTCTCGCTTTGGATGAGTCAACAGACGTAAGCCATTTATCCCAGTTCAGTGTGATTGCAAGGTATGCTGTCGGTGACACACTATGTGAGGAAAGTCTTGCTATTTTGCCTATGAAAGAGACAACAAGAAGGGAGGATTTATTCAAGTCTTTCACTGAGTTTGCTAAAGAAAAAAATCTACCGATGCATAAACTTATTTCAGTGTGTACTGATGGTATTCCGTGCATGGTGAGAAAGAACAGAGGATTCGTAGCGCTTCTTCGTGAACATGAAAAGAGACCCATCCTAAGTTTTCACTGCATCCTACATCAGGAGGCGCTTTGTGCTCAGATGTGTGGCAAGCAGCTTGGTGAGGTGATGTCGCTAGTCATTCAGGTGGTCAACTTTATTGTTGCCTGAGCTTTAAATGATCACCAGTTTAAAACACTGCTGGATGAAGTTGGGAATAATTATCCTGGTCTGCTTCTGCACAGCAATGTGCATTGGTTGTCAACAGGGAAGGTGCTCAGCCGTTTCATGGCTTGTCTGAGCGAAATCTCGACTTTTCTTGAAATGAAAAACGTCAAGCATCCTGAGTTAGCTAATACTGAGTGGCTCCTGAAGTTCTACTATCTCATGGACATGACTGAACATCTGAACCAGCTCAATGTGAAAATGCAAAGCATTGGAAATACAGTCTTATCCCTTCAACAAGCAGTGTTTGCATTTAAAACAAGTAGGAACTCTTCATCCCCGACATTGAAACATGTAGTTTACTACACTTTGAAAAACTGGGAGAGTTTAAAGATGCACACACAGCAAGTGAGCCTGCTCAACATCTTGATCTCCAGCAGCTAGCGGCTTAACATCTAATCTCTGGCAGTCATTCAAAGTGTGCTATGGAGAATTGCATGAGCGCATTCGTCTTTTTAAGTTCATCACCCATCCACACGAGTGCGCAGTGGACAGCGCTGACCTGAATTATATCCCCGGTTTCTCCGTCAGAGATTCTGAGCTATAAGTTGGTGACCTGAAGGCCTCAGACATGTGGGTGAATAAGTTCAAGTCACTGAATGAAGATTTGGAAAGACTTGCACGACAGCAAGCAGAGTTGGCGAGCAAACACAAGTGGGGAGAAATGAAAAAACTTCAACCTGCGGATCAGCTGATTTGTCAAAACTTGGAACATACCACACACTGCAGCATGTGAGTATTGCTGTACTGACAATGTTTGGCACTACATATGCATGTGAGCAGTCTTTCTCACATCTAAAGAACATTAGGACCAACCTACAATCACGTTTAACAGATGGAAGTCTCAACGCCCGCATGAAACTTAACCTAACCATGTATCAACCAGACTATAAAGCCATCAGCAAAACCATGCAGTAAGAAATACTTTATTCATCATTGGTTAGCAACAGCATAACAACGTTATTAAAAAGAATTCAGAGACTTATTGTACTTTAAAAGTGTTGGTCTTACATAAAATGCACACATTTACCTGTATTTAGCGTTAAACATATTGTATGGCTCTCACGGAATTACATTTTAAAATATGTGGCGTTCATGGCTCTCTCAGACAAAAAGGTTCCCGACCACTGTCCTAGGGCCAGGCAAGGAGGAAAAACGCAGCACCAGTGAAATTCACCATCTTGGTGAGGGGACCATACATATTCAGCAGGAATTATCACCTTTATGGCATTATTAGCCTTGATTTCCAAAGAAAATTGGGGTAATATGGGGTTAAATATAGTAATGGTTAGAGAAAAATATATGTATATACAGTACGTAGAAGCCTCTAGCAAAATGCCTAAATATTGCATGAAGTGCACTAAGTCTCCATAAATGATTATTATTCATATATTAAAAGTCTCTTCCTATCCAAGCATATAATTCTGGTATTGTCTTTATTGATTAAATGTGCAGGAGCTAAGATACACGAGGGTGTTTATGTCAAGGAATAAAACACCAACTGATGATCCATCAAAAAAGAGGATTTCCTCTTTTCCATGTAATTTGTCCTCACATTTCTTCCACAATATTTTAAGGAAACTGACAATACAATACCACAAAAACCGGGGAGGTGGGTGCAGAGTGGCGACCCATCCTGTCTCAGAAAAAACTGGGGTGCCTGAGGCCACAGGAACTGGCAGAGGGTAGGCTCGAAGCGGCACACAGGACCTCATAGGCAGTGCTCTTTAGCAGTTGCACTGGGAGAGCTCACAGGGGAAGGGCTGGATGATCCAACAGCGCTATTTCCAAAACTTAGGAAAGACACTGCTGGTTCAATAGCAATTTTAGCAGGGGAAAGAAAAAAAAAAGAGCTCTTCATTTATTACTTTTAAAATACTATTTGGTAAACAAGAATACTCAAGTTGCAATTTATGCCAAACGGTCATGCACATTCAATATGTTTAAGCAACATTTATTGAACTATTTATAAATAAGAGCTAACAACTGAGATTTCAAATTGCTGCAATCTTTTTTGAACTCATTTGTCATGAGCATCCCATGGCGAGATATGTACAGAAGACAGGTAATCTTTTTCTTGCATCAAGGTTTAAACAGAGTTAATAGAAGTATCTTAATTTAGAATATAATCATACAAAAAACTGGAAAACAACAGATCGTGCTTAGTAATAAAATTGTGTAGAACAGGGACCTAAAGATGGCAGCGGAGTAGGCAGACGCACAGACTCCCAGCTCACACCACCGAACTGGATTATAAACTAATTTATGAACAATCAGCGTGAAAAACCAAATCCGGACTACAAGAACAGCTTTCAAATATCAAGGAGCAAAGAAGAAGCCACAACAAACCTGGTAGAGAGCGCCTGAATCTCCTCTGCTTACAGGAACGGGGGGGGGGGGGCGGTGAGGCTGGGCTCTCAACTCCAGAGAGCAGTAAGTACTGCTCACAGCCACTTACCTGGCGACCAGGGAATGAGGTGTGTTGAAAGGGCCCACTTGTCTTCCAAAAAGAGGAGAAAGAGAGAGACAGATGGTGAGGGGGAGAGGAATACAGGTGATGACCTAAAAAGCTGACTCATTCAGTGCTGGAGGTGGCCATAACTGAGGGAGGGGCTGATCCTTCCACAAAGCAAAATACAAAAGTACTTCCAGGTCACAGAGATACAGACATCTCTCCAGCTCCAATCAGCGCAACAAGACATAGCTGAAAACAAGAAGTGGGGAGGAAGGGAAGTAACTCAGGTCTCCTTGGAGATCTGAGATACACCTCCCCCTACCGAAGCTGAGAAAGCAACCCGCCCCCAGAGAGATTAACTGGCAGAAGAGGATTTCAGAGCCTCAGGTCACACCCACTCCATTCCTGGATACAGTTTCAAATAAGCCCCCTGCCAAGATCAGCAAACAAGACAATCACCTGTTAAGAAAACAAACAAATCAAGACTTCAAAGCAGCCCAAATCCTAAAGTAGATTACAAACAATAGCTGATGCCAACCCAAGAAAACTTAGAAACAACACAAGTAAAAACTAGAGGCAGACAACACCAAGCCTAGACTCAACCAGCTCTACAAAGAAAACACCC
Source organism: Saccopteryx bilineata (assembly GCF_036850765.1). Lineage (NCBI taxonomy): Eukaryota > Metazoa > Chordata > Mammalia > Chiroptera > Emballonuridae > Saccopteryx > Saccopteryx bilineata. The sequence continues at coordinate 3,196,232 of NC_089500.1, forward strand.
TGGGTAGGCACAATGAGAAGACAAAGAAGTGCAATCCAAATGAAACAAGAGAGACCTTCAGGAGATGAACTGAGTGATATGGAAATAATCAAACTTCCGGATGCAGAGTTTAAAATAATGATTGTAAGGATGCTTAGGGATCTTAGAACAACAATGGATGGTCATCATGAACACCTAAATAAAAAAATAGCAAGTATAAAAAAGGATATTGAAATATTAAAAAAGAATCAGTTGGAGATGACAAATACAATATCACAAATGAAGACCACAATGGAAGGAATTAAAAACAGGATGGATATAGCTGAGGATCGAATCAGTGAGTTGGAGGACAACTAACTGGAATGAAGGCATGAAAGCAGAGAAGAAAAAAGAAAAGAGACTCAAAAAGTCTGAAGAAACTCTTAGAGAGCTCTGTGACAACATAAAGAGAAATAACATCCACATCATAGGAGTTCCTGAAGAAGAAGAGAAAGAACAAGGGATAGAGACTTTGTTCAATCATATCATAGCTGAAAACTTCCCTAAATTAATGCAGGAGAAACTCTCACAAATTCAAGAAGCACAGAGAACTCCACTAAAAAGAAACCCAAAGAAACCTACACCAAGACAGATCATAATTAAAATACCAAAGCTAAGTGATAAAGAGAAAATATTAAAAGCTGTGAGAGAAAAAAAAGGCTATCACCTACAAAAGAGCCCCCATAAGGATGACATCAGACTTCTCAACAGAAACACTTGAAGCCGGAAAGGAATGGCAAGAAATATTCAAAGTAATGCAGAACAAGAACGTACAACCAAGACTACTTTATCCAGCAAGGCTATCATTTAAAATTGAAGGAGAAATAAAGTTTCCCAGACAAAAAAAAACTCAAGGAATTCATTACAACAAAACCAATGCTGCAGGAAATGTTAAGGGGCATGGTGTAAACAGATCAAAGTAGGAAAAGACTATACCAAAAGAGGAATACAGCTATAAAGAATAAAATGGCAAAAAAACAACTACATGTCAATAATAACCCTAAATGTAAATGGATTAAATGATCCAATCAAAAGACATACGGAAGCTGCATGGATAAGAAAACAGGACTCTTACATATGCTGTCTACAAGAGACACACCTTAAAACAAAAGATGCACATAGGTTGAAGGAAAAAAGATGGAAAAAAACATTTCATGCAAATGGAAATGAAAAAAAGCTGGGGTAGCAATACTTATATCAGACAAAATGGACTTTAAAACAAAGAATATAGTAAGAGATAAAATAAAGAAGGCCACTACATAATGATAAAGGGAGCAATCCAACAGGAAGATATAACTATTATAAATATCTATGCACCTAATATAGGAGCACCTAAATATATAAAGCAGACTTTGATGGATATAAAGAGCGAGATCAACAGCAACACTATAATAGTAGGGGATTTTAATACCCCACTAACATCACTAGATAGATCCTCAAGAAAGAAAATTAACGAAGAAACAGCAGACTTAAAGGACACACTAGATCAACTCGATTTAATAGATATCTACAGAACCTTTCACCCTAAAGCAGCAGAATATACATTCTTTTCAAGTGCTCATGGTACATTCTCTAGGATAAAACACATGTTAGGGCACAAAAGTGGTCTCAACAAATTTAAGAAGATCGAAATCATATCAGACACTTTCTCTGATCACAAGGGCATGAAACTAGAAATCAACCACAATAGAAAAGCTCAAAAATTCTCAAACACATGGAAACTAAATACCAGGTTGTTAAATAACGAATGGATTAAGAATGGGATCAAAGAAGAAATAAAAAAAATTCCTAGAAACGAATGATAACAAGCATACAACAACGCAAAATTTATGGGACACAGCAAAAGCAGTCCTGAGAGGGAAGTTCATAGCACTACAGGCACACTTTAAGAAGCCAGAAAAAGCTCAATTAAACAACTTAACCCTGCATCTAAAAGAACTAGAAAAAGAACAGCACGTAAAGCCTAAATGTAGTAGAAGGAAGGAAATAATAAAGATTAGAGCAGAAATAAATGACATAGAGACTAAAGAAACAATACAGAGGATCAATGAAACTAGGAGCTGGTTTTTTGAAAAGGTAAATAAGACTGATGAACCTTTAACTAGACTCACCAAGAAAAAGAGAGAGAAGACTCAAATAATTAAAATTAGAAATGAGAGGGGAGAAATAACAACTGACACAACAGAAATACAAAGGATTGCAAGAAAATACTATGAAGAACTGTATGCCAAAAAACTAGACAACCTAGATGAAATGGACAAATTCCTTGAAACATACAATCTTCCAAAAATCAGTCTGGAAGAATCAGAAAACCTTAACAGACCGATTACACCAAATGAGATCAAAACAGTTATCAAAAAACTCCCAACAAAGAAAAGTCCTGGGCCAGATGGCTTCACAAGTGAATTCTACCAACTATTCAAAGAACTAACTCCTATCCTTCTCAAGCTATATCAAAAAATTCAAGAGGAAGGAAGACTTCCAAGCTCCTTTTATGAGGCGAGCATAATTCTGATTCCAAAACCACGCAAAGACAACACAAAAAAAGAAAATTATAGGCCAATATCCCTGATGAATTTAGATGCAAAAATCCTCAATAAAATATTAGCAAACTGGATCCAGCAATATACGGAAAAAATCATACACCATGATCAGGTGGGATTTATTCTTGGGAGGCAAGGCTGGTACAACATTCGCAAATCAATCAATGTGATTCATCACATAAACAAAAGGAAGGAGAAAAACCACATGATAATTTCAATAGATGCAGAAAAAGCATTTGATAAAATCCAGCACCCATTTATGATCAAAACTTTCAGCAAAGTGGGAATACAGGGAACATACCTCAACATGATAAAAGCCATCTATGACAAACCCACAGCCAACATCATACTCAATGGGCAAAAATTAAAAGCAATCCCCTTAAGATCAGGAACAAGGCAGGGGTTCCCCCTTTCACCACTTTTATTCAACATTGTCCTAGAAGTCCTAGCCACAGCAATCAGACAAGAAGAAGAAATAAAAGGCATTCAAGTTGGAAAAGAAAAAGTAAAACTCTCATTATTTGCAGATGATATGATATTGTATATAGAAAACCCTAAAGTCTCAGTCAAAAAACTACTAGACCTGATAAATGAATTCAGCAAGGTGGCAGGATATAAAATTAATACTCAGAAATCAGAGGCATTTTTATACACCAATAATGAACAATCAGAAAGAGAAATTAAGGAAACAATCCCCTTCACTATTACAACCAAAAAAATAAAGTATCTAAAAGTACATTTAACCAAGGAGACTAAAGACTTGTACTCGGAAAATTATAAAACATTGATAAAAGAAATCAAGGAAGATACAAAAAAGTGGAAGCATATACCATGCTCATGGTTAGGAAGAATAAACATCATTAAAATGTCTATATTACCCAAAGTAATTTATAAATTCAATGCAACCAATTAAAATACCAATGACATACTTTAAAGATATAGACCACATATTCCAAAAATTTATATGGAACCAAAAGAGTACACGAATAGCCTCAGCAATCTTAAAAAAGAAGAATAAAGTGGGAGGTATCACACTTCCTGATATCAAGTTATACTACAAGGCCATTGTACTCAAAACAGCCTGGTACTGGCATAAGAACAGGCACATAGATCAATGGAACAGAACAGAGAACCCAGAAATAAACCCACAGCTCTATGGACAACTGATATTTGACAAAGGAGGTAAGGAAATACAATGGAGTAAAGACAGCCTCTTCAACAAATGGTGTTGGGAAACTAGACCACCAACTTACACCATTCACAAAAATAAACTCAAAATGGATAAAAGACTTAAATGTAAGGCATGAAACCATAAGCATCTTAGAAGAAAACATAGGCAGTAAGCTCTCTGACATCTCTTGCAGTGATATATTTGCTGATTTATCTCCACGGGCAAGTGAAATAAAAGACAGGATAAACAAATGGGACTATATCAAACTAAAAAGCTTTTGTACGGCCAAAGACAATAAGAACAGAATAAAAAGACAAACTACACAATGGGAGAACATATTTGACAGTATGTCTGATAAGGGATTAATAACCAAAATTTATAAAGAACTTGTAAATCTCAACACCAGAAAGACAAACAATCCAATCAAAAAATGGGCAAAAGAAATGAATAGACACTTCTCCAAAGAGGACATACAGATGGCCAATAGGCATATGAAAAAATGCTCAACATCATTAATCACTGAGAAATGTAAATTAAAACCACAATAAGATATCACCTCACACCCATTAGAATGGCGCTCATCAACAAAACAACACAGAATAAGTGCTGGCGAGGATGTGGAGAAAAGGGAACCCTCTTGCATTGCTGGTGGGAATGCAGACTGGTACAGCCTCTGTGGAAAACAGTATGGAGATTCCTCAAAAAATTGAAAGTTGAACTGCCTTTTGACCCAGCCATCCCACTTTTAGGAATATACCCCAAGGATACCATAGAACGGTTCCAGAAGGAGAAATGCACCCCCATGTTTATAACAGCATTATTCACAATAGCGAAGATCTGGAAACAGCCCAAGTATCCGTCAGAGGACGAGTGGATTAAAAAGCTTTGGTACATATATACTATGGAATACTACTCAGCCATAAGAAATGATGACATCAGATCATTTACAATAACATGGATGGACCTTGATTACATTATACGGAGTGAAATAAGTAAATCAGAAAAAAACTAAGAACTATATGAACCAGTGCATAGATGGGACATAAAAATGAGACTCAGAGACATGGACAAGAATGTGATGGTAACAGGGAGTGGGGTGGAGGGGTGGGGAAGGGGCGAGGAAGGAGAGGGAGGGAGTGGGGGGAGGGGAGGGGCACAAAGAAAACCAGATAGAAGGTGACGGAGGACGATTTGACTTTGAGTGAGGGGTATGCAGCATAATCAAAGGTCAAAATAATCTGGAGATGTTTTCTCAGAACATATGTACACTGATTTAGCAATGTCACTGCATTAAAATTAATAAAAATAAGATTAAAAAAAATTGTGTAGAACAGAACTTAATCTTTGTGTAACGGTTCTGCAGGCGTCCCGAAGGCACGAGGTACTAAGGGGTAGAGCCATCATCATCAATACAGCCACACCCGGACACTAGAGGGGTCAGTGCATAAAAGTCCTGGCTGACTCCCTTTTCTGTAATGGTTTATAATAAAATAAACTAAGTGAACCCATTGAAATAAAAACATTCAAGAATCTTAAAATAATGCAGTCGGGTTTTTTTATCAGTTCTTTTATCATCAAAATAAAACCAATGTTATCTTTATAACCCATTAACTTACAGGCAACAAAGAGAAAGTGGGGATCAGAGAGAAGAATGAATGCCCCCCAGACAAAAAGTGGCTTGTGGGTCTGTCCCCTTTGGGGACCAGGTCAGCATGCTGTTGGTTGTCCACGTTAGGGCAGAAGCAGAGCATTCTTTCCGTTGCTGTTAGAGATTAAATGCCAACTTGGGACAACGTGTACAGGTGAGGGCAACGGTTATGGAGTGTGTTATATGGGCCACACCATGTTCCCCAGACATCCGCCACCAGCATGCACGTATCCAGTTAGGAAAGCGCGTTGAGAGACTCTGACATGACAGTCAGTCAGAAGCAACCAGCACTGCTCAACAGCCTGGGGGCTCCATCAGCTCCTCTGACTCCAGGCTGACTGCGCAAGTTTAAAAGTAACTGAGAAAAAGACCCAGCAGCTTCTGATGGAGACACCCTCCCATCAACTCCAGAGGCAACAAAAACACTCAGGAGGTCTGTCTGTCCACAGCGCATGTGGGGGCTTCCGTCTCGCCCTGTTTTTCCCAGGGTCCCACTTCCTCCCTTTCCCGCTGCTGCCCTGTGATTTCAATTCCAACCTCAGATGCAACAGGCCTGATGGAGACTGGGGGAAAAGATCGCACAGTTGTATAAGACAAAACCCCCTCACTTTATTCACACCACACACACACGTATATGTCACGGTGGTCCTAAGTGACTTACTGATCCAGAATTCAGAAGATGGAGTGACAGGGATGTACCCAGTCCCACCTGAACCATCCAAAAAATCAACAATACCATATATGAAGTAATTGTTAAGAAAGACAGAAAACACAAGGCAAAGAAAGTGTCTCCACAGAGACCTTTGTCAGACAGTGGAATGAGGTGGGGAAGGTGGTCAGTGAGGAGAAAACGCCCTGCCTTAAGACAAAAGGAGACTGTGGGAAGCCAGGCAGGAGGAGGCACAGGACAGCAACAGAGAGGAGCCACTGCATGCAGAGAATGCCACACCGCAAAGGGAGTGCATGGGTACCCAGCTAACTCTCGGCCCAAGTGCTGAGTGAGTACAACCAGACGCAATGAAAAGACATGGCGCCCACCAGTGCCTGCACAGGGCCAGCGCGGGCACCGATGGCTCGTGGCTCCAACAGAAAGCCCAGGCTCAGGAGGAGAGAGTAATGAATCACAGACTGAGCACTATGCCGGGTCTACTGATATGTGAAGCACAAAACGTCTATTTTCACGTAAATTAACTGCATCCCAGAACAAAGCTCAAGAATATTTATTGAAATAGAAAACAAACATTAGCAACAAAGTAAAATTCACAAGGTCTAAAATAAAACAAAAAATTACCAGTCAGGAAGAGAAGTAGGAAAATATGACCTAAAAAAGGAGAAAATTTTATCACTTAAAACCAACCAGAACAGGCCCTGGCCGGTTGGCTCAGCGGTAGAGCATCGGCCTAGCGTGCGGAGGACCCGGGTTCGATTCCCGGCCAGGGCACACAGGAGAAGCGCCCATTTGCTTCTCCACCCCTCCGCCGCGCTTTCCTCTCTGTCTCTCTCTTCTCCTCCCGCAGCCAAGGCTCCATTGGAGCAAAGATGGCCCGGGCGCTGGGGATGGCTCTGTGGCCTCTGCCTCAGGTGCTAGAGTGGCTCTGGTCGCAACAAGGCGACGCCCAGGATGGGCAGAGCCTCGCCCTCTGGTGGGCAGAGCTTCGCCCCTGGTGGGCGTGCCGGGTGGATCCCAGTCGGGCGCATGCGGGAGTCTGTCTGACTGTCTCTCCCTGTTTCCAGCTTCAGAAAAATAAAAAAAAAAAAAAAAAAAAAAAAAAAAAAAAACAACCAGAACAGACAAGATGTCAAAAGCAGCAAATGAGGATTAAAACATTTATCATAAATATATTTCAAATGGTCAAAAAGATAATTCTAGACAACGCAAGCTAAGCTGCTAGGGAATTGGAGGAAGAGGCAGGACTTAAGAATTACAAAGGGGCTCTGGCCGGTTGGCTCAGTGGTACAGCATCAGCCCAGCAGTGGACGTCCCAAGTTCGATTCCTAGTCAGGGCACACAGGAGAAGCAACCAGCTGCTTCTCCACCCCCCCTTCTCTCTCTCTCTCTCTCTTCCCCTCCTGAAGTCATGGCTCTATTGGTTCATGCGCATCAGCGCTGGCTGCTGAAGATGGTTCTGTGAGCCTCTGCCTCAGGCACTAAAAATAGCTTGGTTAAGAGCATGGCCTCAGACAGGCAGAGCAAGACCCCAGCAATGACAATGGATCCCAGTCAGGGCACATGCAGGGGTCTGTCTCTCTATCTCCCCCCCTTCACTTGGAAAAGAAGAGAAAAAAAAAGAATTACAAAGGAGAACATGAAACTTGTTAGCAGTAATAGATACATTATCATCTTTAAGGTGCTAGTTTCATGGAAATACATATATATTATATATATATCTCCAAATAAAAATGTATATATTTCTCAAAATTCATCAAATTGTACATTTTAAATGTGCACAGGTTTCTGTGTGTCCATAATATTTCAAATAAATCTTTTTTTCCTTTAAGTCAGATTAAAGATAACAGTTTAAAAGAAGCAAATTTCACAAGGCATATCAATGAAAAATTCAATTAGAAAACATTACTATTTCAGGCATTATACACCCCTATAGGACAAAGAACAACATTTATTACTTCTCCATTATCTTATGGTTTTTGAATTGTGAAATGTAAGAGTTCTAGAGTAAGAGAAGGCAACCGCTATTGGGGCATGCATAAACCAGACACTTTTCCCAATCACACATGAGCTATCTATGCTAAGGAAATAAAAATGTAGCCAAAATCAAAAGTTGGTTCTTTGAAAAGATAATCAAAACAAACTGTTAGAACAATAAAGAAAAAAGGATTGAAATTATTAAATTACAATAAAATAGAAGACATTATTGCTGAGCTTACAGAAATAAAAGGCATTAAAAAGAAATACTGTGAACTGTGTGCAAATAAATTAGATAAACTAGAGAAAATGTACAAATTCCTAGACAAATAAGTGACACTGACAGAAATTAAATAATGTAAATAGACCCACAAGAGATTAAACCACTTTTCAAAAAATTTCAAACAAAGAAAAGCCCAGGATCAGAAGGCTTCACCTTCTACTACTAGATATTTAAAAAATAATTAAAACCAGTCCCCCTTCACAATTCCTCCAAAAAACAGAAAAGCAGTAAATATTTCCCAAATGAATCTATGATGTCTGTATTACTCCAATTTAAAAAAAAAAAGACATTATTATGGACATAGATGCTTACTTGTCAACAAAATACAAAATAGAAAAAGAGAAACTGAAAGTAGCAAAGTAGCAACATGTGAGAAGTATTAAATATATTTACAAAGTGGTATATTCTAAGAATGCAACATTAGTTTAACACAGTGGTCCCCAAACCCCGGGCCGCGTGCGGTCCGTGGGCCATTTGGTACCGGTCCGCAGAGAAAGAATAAATAACTTACATTATTTCCGTTTTATTTATATTTAAGTCTGAACGATGTTTTATTTTTTTTAAATGACCAGATTCCCTCTGTTACATCCGTCTAAGACTCACTCCTGACACTTGTCTCGGTCATGCAATACGTTGCCGCTAAATTTAAACTCATAAACTAGCAAAATGAGTGAAAAACAAAATTCCATCAAAAGGTTTTTTGCGAAGTGGAAAAGGGCCAGTGAGGAGACAGAAGAAGAACCTATGACCTCGAAGAAAAAGAAGGCTTCATTTAACAGACAATACCAGGAGTCCTACTTGAAGTATGGATTTATCACAACGGGTGATTCTCGCGCACCAAGGCCGCTCTGCATAATATGTGACGACCAGCTAAGTAACGAGGAAATGAAGCCTTCAAAACTGCTTCGCCACTTGGAGACCAAGCACCCTACTTTAAAAGACAAGCCTTCTGAGTATTTCGAAAGAAAAAAGCATGAACAAGAAGGACAGAAACAATTACTGGTGGCCACTACATCAATAAATGCGAGTGCACTGAGAGCATCATACTTGGTGGCTAATCGTATTGCTAAGGCTAAGAAGCCATTCACCATTGGTGAAGAATTGACCCTTCCAGCCACTAAAGACATTTGTCGTGAACTTCTAGGAGAGGCTGCGGTTAAAAAGATAGCACAGATGCCTCTTTCGGCTACCACCGTCACACGCATATTGAGGAAATAACAGAGGACATTGAATCACAATTGTTGGAAAGGATTAATAAATCACCGTGATACGCTCTCCAGGTCAACGAATCAACAGATATTGACAACAAGGCAATGCTACTTGTTTATGTGTGTTATCTTTATCAAGAGGATGTGCATGAGGATATGTTATGTGCACTATCATTGCCAACTAAAACCACAGCCACAGAACTATTTAAATCGCTGGATGACTATATATCAGGAAAACTGAAATGGTGTTTTTGTGTCATCATATGCACAGATGGAGCTGCTGCCATGACCAGAAGGATGTCTGGTTTAACTACTCGGATTAAAGAGGTTGCACCTGAATGCGAGTCTACGCATTGTGTCATTCATAGGGAAATGCTGGCTAGCCAAAATATACCACCAGAACTTAACAGAGTATTGAATGATGTTATTAAAGTTATTAACCACATCAAAGCACACGTCCTTCACTCGCGCCTGTTCGAGCAGCTTTGTGAGGAAATGAACGCGGAGCACAGACATCTTCTCTTATACACAGAAATAAGATGGTTATCCCGAGGGAGGTCCCTGGCCAGAGTGTTTGAATCACGGGAGCCACTGCAGAGATTTCTCTCAGAAAAAAAGTCACCGCTAGCAGCACATTTCAGTGATGAGGAATGGGTCACAAAACTCGTTTACTTGTGCGACATATTTAACCTCCTCAATGAATTCAATCAGTCACTTCAGGGGAAAATGACAACTGTCTTCAAGTTGGCAGATAAAGTAGCTGCATTTAAAGCCAAATTGGATTTGTGGAGACAACACGTGAACAGGGGTATATTTGACACGTTTCAAACATTCGCGGGAATTTTGGAAGAGACTGAGCCCAAGCCTTCATTGTTCCAGCTGGTGCACCATCACCTGTATTTGCTTTTAAGAGTTTGAACGCTACTTCCCAACCACAAAAGACCCACGAATTGCCAAGGAATGGATCCGCAATCCATTTGTCAACAAACCAGGTGAATTCAGCGTGTCTATGCAAGAAGAGGATCAACTAGTGGAGATTGCAAATGACGGCGGCCTTAAAAATATGTTTGAGACTACAACTCTGCCGGTGTTCTGGATTAAAGTCATGGCAGAATACCCCGAGATCACCACAAAAGCACTAAAAACCCTGTTGCCATTTCCGACGTCCTATTTGTGTGATGCGGGATTTTCTGCAGTGACAGCAACCAAAACAAAATTACGGAATAGACCGGATATAAGCAACACACTTCGGGTGTCATTGTCTCCCATTACCCCTAGATGGGACCCTCTGGTTGCAGAGAAACATGCTCAGGGCTCCCACTGATTTAGCGTTATGGTTGTTGAGAGATAGGCTACTATCTCTCATTCTATATAAACATTATAATAAATAACTCTTAACTTACAATATTCACAACAATGGTGAGTTGTATTTTTCATGCACTTTATATTTGTTTTTGTGTTGTATTTTATTTTTGAGGCATGTTTAAACGTTACCATAGCAACTGGGAAGTGTTTGGAGGCAGAGAGGATGTTACTCATGTTATGTTGTTGGTGCAATGTTAAGAGGACGCTTCTAATCAAGTTGCATACGAGTACATGGTGGATTCATGTTTATTTTTATTGTCGTAGGTTCATGATTGGTAGCGAGCAGGAAACTTTGATATTACATATTGATGTCAGACATGAAACGTTGTCAGAATAACAAATTTAAATACAGCCTGAATAATGAGGACATGCTCATTCCTCCTTTAACTTAGCCCAATAAATATCATAAGTTCGACAATTATATTTAAAAATACCATAGTTTTTATGCTGGTCGCATAATTTTATTTTGTGCATTTATCCGTCCCATGCTAAAGGCCGGTCTGTGAAAATATTTTCTGACATTAAACCTGTCCGTGGCCCAAAAAAGGTTGGGGACCATTGGTTTAACATACAAAAACCAATGAATATAAAATGTTATTAACAGAATAAATGACAAAACCACATGATCATCTTCAAGAGATGCAGAAAAAGCATTTAACAATAATCAACGTTCCTTCATGAAAAAGACACTCAGCACACTTTGTACTGAAGGAAACCAATTAAAGGCCCATCCACCAAAAAAATCACAGTTAATGCTGCACCTGATGGTGAGAGAATGAGAGCCATTACTCTGAGATTAGCCACAAGGTGGTGATTTATGCTCTAAACACTTCCAGTCAACAATGCACAAAGATTTTTTCCAGGGAAGTTGGGCAAGACAAAAAAAAGACAAAAAGTAATCAAGATTGGAAAGGAAGTATAAATATCTCCATATACAGTGACATAATCCTGAGGAATCCAAACACACACACACAAAATGCTAGAACCAATAAACAAATCTAACAATGTCTACAAAATCAATATGCAACAAATAAATGGTATTTCTCTGTACTAACAATAAAGAGTCAAAAATAAAACTATGAAAACATTTTAAATACTTAGGAAAAATTTTTACAAAAATGGGCAAGACATACAATGAAAGCTTAAAATACATTATGAAAGAAACTCAAGACAAATGAAAGACATCCCACATTCATGGTCAGAAACACAGTTTTTTTATGTACAGTGAACACATGACCCAGCAATTCCACTCCTGGGTACATATCCGAGGGCACTGAAAACCTTAGGTCCCACCAAAAAATGTGTAAGGATGTTCGCAGCAGCATTAACCAGGATTGCCCCAAAGTGGAAATAATTCAGATGCCCCTGAAATGAGCATAAAGAAAACGTGCTGTATTCAGAAAACATAGTTTTCAGCCACCAGAAGGAATAAACTACTGAAACATGCAACAACACAGGTGAATCATGGAAACACGCTCCAAGGGGGAAGCCAGCCAAAGGCCACATCTTCTGTGATTGCACATATACTGTATGAAATGCCCAGAATAAGCAAATCCACATAGACAAAAAGCAGCTTATATACAGACAGTTCAGGCTGAACAGTAAATGACCTCTCTGCTCAGAAAGAACACAGTGCATCATTCTTTTAGGCACTCACTCTAAAGTTTACACACTACATATTACATATGTGGAAACAGAGAAATACAAACAACTGATTAGAATACTGTTCTGTATCCTGCATGTTGGTAGATCAAGCATATTGTAAAATGATCAAGACGGTAAACTTACGGAAAACTAGAATTTCCCTAAAGGAGAAGATTTGCAACATAGGAAATGACAAAAAACTGTCAGCCCACATAAGAACAGCAGGTCAGTGTACAGGCTAGAGCATGAATGTGGGCATAGAAGACTAGGAGTGAGTCATGGATGAAAAACAATGGCATGGATTTTAAATAGCATTCAATGTATTTTTATTTTTAGCAGTGACAGGAAAAAAAAAGTAAAATAGCAAACAATTTGCAAGAAATAAATCTGTCACCAAAAGGGAGTTCCCAAACCAGTGAACTTACCTAGAACCCAGATCTTTTTTTTAAATTTTTATTAATTTTAATGGGGTGACATCAATAAATCAGGGTACATATGTTCAAAGAAAACATGTCCAGGTTGTCTTGTCAATCAATTATGTTGCATACCCATCCCCCAAAGTCAGATTGTCCTCCGTCACCTTCTATCTAATCTTCTTTGTGCCCCTCCCCCTCCCCCTCCCTTCTCCCTCCCTCTCCTCTCCCCCCCCCCCCATCACCACACTCTTGTCCGTGTCTCTTAGTCTCGTTTTTATGTCCCACCTATGTATGGAATAATGCTGCTGTTGTTTTTTTCTGATTTACTTATTTCACTCCGTATAATGTTATCAAGGTCCATTCATTTTGTTGTAAATGATCCGATGTCATCATTTCTTATGGCTGAGTAGTATTCCATAGTGTATATGTGCCACATCTTCTTTATCCAGTCATCTATTGACGGGCTTTTTGGTTGTTTCCATGTCTTAGCCACTGTGAATAATGCTGCAATGAACATGGGACTGCATGTGTCTTTGCCTATCAATGTCTCTGAGTTTTGGGGGTATATACCCAGTAGAGCAGGCATCCCCAAACTATGGCCCGCAGGCCACATGCGGCCCCCTGAGGCCATTTATCTGGCCCCCACCACACTTCTGGAAGGAGCACCTCTTTCATTGGTGGTGAGAGGAGCCCTGCATGTGGCAGCCCTCCAACGGTCTGAGGGACAGTGAACTGGCCCCCTATGTAAAAAGTTTGGGGACCCCTGCAGTAGAGGGATTGCTGGGTCATAAGTAGTTCTATTTTCAGTTTTTTGTGGAACCACCATACTTTCTTCCATAATGGTTGTACTACTCTACATTCCCAACAGTGAGTGAGGGTTCCTTTTTCTCCACAGCCTCTCCAACATTTGCTATTACCTGTCTTGTTAATAATAGCTAATCTAACAGGTGTGAGGTGGTATCTCATTGCAGTTTTGATTTGCATTTCTCTAATAACTAAAGGAGATGAGCATCTTTTCATATATCTGTTGGCCATTTGTATTTCTTCCTGGGAGAAGTGTCTGTTCATGTCCTCTTTCCATTTTTTTTATTGGATTGTTTGTTGTTGAGTTTTATGAGTTCTTTGTATATTTTGGATATTAGGCCTTTATCTGATCTGTTGTTTGAAAATATCATTTCCCATTTAGTTGGCTGTCTGTTTATTTTGTTGTCAGTTTCTCTTGCTGAGCAAAAACTTCTTAGTCTGATGTAATCCCATTCATTTATCTTTGCCTGCACTTCCCTTGCCTTTGGAGTTAAATTCATAAAATGCTCTTTAAAACCAAGGTCCATGAGTTTAGAACCTATGTCTTCTTCTATGTACTTTATTGTTTCAGGTCTTATATTTAGGTCTTTGATCCATTTTGAATTAATTTTAGTACAAGGGGACAGACTGTAGTGGAGTTTCATTGTTTTGCATGTTAGAACCCAGATCTTGACTCAGTGAATAGAATGTTTCATTAGAAGGATCCAGCACTCTTGGGGGGTGGGAGGGGCTGATCCCAGGGCTGGGGTATCTTAGTGTGTCAGGAATTTAAAAATACTCAAACAATGATGGACATAGCATCAAAAGAAAACAGAAGACCACACAAACAGACCCCCAATAACCAGTCTGGGGTAACATAAACACCAATCATACTAATTATCATGATGATTCATCATTTTTTAAAAAATTAGGTTTGTACACTGACACAAAGCCCAACAAAACTGAAAGATAAATTTTTAAAATGTCTTCCAACTAGTAAACATAGGAGTAATAGACATGCTATAGAACCACAAGGCAGCCTTCAAAAGCCTGCTGTATATTTCCCTTGATAAGCAGTAATAGAATTCAGTATAGATTAATAATATTTTACCTGGCTTGATATTCTGGACTACATTTCTGCTTTGGAAAATTGCAAAAGAAAGGTGACAGAATCTCACTCTGCTCTAATTTTTATAGTTGGCAATAAGATGCTTTGCTACTCCAGTGTCTTATTCTCATACTGACTTAATTTCCTTTCCCTAGATGATTAGAGAAACAAAAATAGTTTCTATTATTTGGAGTTTTCCTCTCCTAGTAAGATATTCAGACTTGGGACTGTGATACTTTCAACCATAAAAGCACACTAAAATGTTCACAGCCCCAGTTTTTATTCAAACAATACTATGGTTTACCTTGACACTGAAATTATTTCAAAAACCTAAAGTGTGGAATTTGCAGCACAGCACTTTGAACAGTAAATCCCTGAAAGGCTTCCAGACATCTCTGCTCCTTCCCTCTGTCCCTTTCACTGCAGGGTGCGCATGAGATCCAGGGGGATGGGATCTCCGTTTCATCATTTACAAGGCAAACAGCCCCAGTACTAACTAGTAATCGCAGCACCTGGGCAAAAAATAGATCATTGTTTTGAAAAATTCATATGCACACTGGGCTGGTCCAGGCCCTCTTCAGCCCAAGCTGATAAATCGGTGCTTCCTGGGAAGACAGTGAGGGGAGGGAAGAAGGTGAGATGAAGTCAGGGGAGAGGAGGGCAGCCGGCGAGCAGACCAGAGCACCGGAGGGGAGACAGCGCGCAGAGCCTGAATAGCCTTACATCCACGTATGATATTTTGCAAAGTAAAATTGACTGAGATGGAAGCTATTTTGCATGGTACAGTGGCGATGGCTAACTAATGAGAGTTCTGTGGGCTGCATGTTAGTCCCCTGCCTCATCTGCCACCCTAATGACAGCGGCCACCTGCTGTTTTATTGTCACAGCTGGAGCTGGTTCACACTCCTTGGTGCTGAGCTCTGCCCATGAGCTCCAAGCTCTCTCCTCGCCTCATTACGCTGATGAACTTTTTATGGTCAGCACCCATGAAGACCTCATCTAGGCTGCGCGACACAGCCTGGCTTCAGGGAGCACTTCCCATTCCACGAGGTGATAATGCACAGTGACACCAGGCTGCCTGTCAGCTAGGGCAGAAGCAACCGCGCTATACTTTTACAGGACAGGGCCTACAACAGGTAACAATGCCATGAGACTCTCATGCTTAATAATGTTCTTCGTCCTCGTTAAGATGTGCAGACACTGCCACAATGGAGCTTTTTAAAGGTACATGTTATAGAAAACCTAATGGACTGTTTATGATTACCGCCATCAAATTAAAATTCTTTTCCTTTTCTGTAGCTTGAAAGTCATAAGAAGAATTTTTTTCCTTTAGTTTTTAAAGTAAAAAGAGGGAAAAAATTTATGAGGAATCAAAGTCAAATCTTATTAGTATCAATACACTATTATAAATGAAAACTTCACGAGTTGTTTGTGATGTCTCTCAGTTTCAGAAAATGCTGTAATGACACATCCGCTGATTTTAAACCTAACCTGTCATGTGTAATTTTGATCGTGGAAAGGCTGTTCAAATAATAATGTCATGAATGCCCAAAGCCTTTCAACCTTTTCCCTGATAATTGCTGGGCAAACATACAGAAGTCATCAAAGCAATAACTACTTGTTGTGGAGGGGGAAAATTTGAGATAATTTTAAAAAAAAACGTTAACAACACTGAAAAAAGTGACCAACCCTTATAAATTACTATGTGAAAATTACTGAATATCATTTCTATTATTTATGAACATTGACTTAACCTAAGAAATAAAACTCGGCCCTGGCCGGTTAGCTCAGTGGCAGAGCGTTGGAGAAGCGCCCATCTGCTTCTCCACCCCTCCCCCTCTCCTTCCTCTCTGTCTCTCTCTTCCCCTCCCGCAGCCAAGGCTCCATTGGAACAGGGTTTGCCCGGGCACTGAGGATGGCTCTGTGGCCTCTGCCTCAGGCGCTAGAATGGCTCTGATTGCTGCAGAGTGACGCCCCAGATGGGCAGAGCATCGCTCCCTGATGGGCATGCCGGGTGGATCCCAGTCAGGCGCATGCGGGAGTCTGTCTGACTGCCTCCCTGTTTCCAACTTCAGAAAAATACAAAAAAAAAAAAAAGAAATAAAACTCTATTCAGCATTATTATATTTCAACATATTCTACCATATACATATACACTAATACTTTTAAAATATTCAAAAATCACCAAGTAACATTGTAATTTGCTAATGACTAAAAGCTATTATATGGCTAAAAAACAGAACATTTAAGTATTTATCCAGTAGCACTCAGATGGCGAATTTCTGACAAATTCTCCAATGTTAACAGCCAATAAATATCAATTAGATTTATTTTAAAATTCTACCTACAAATATGTGTTGTATATAAATATATGAAGTCATTTTTATGTTACTTTCTCCTCTAAGGAGATGAGTTCCATTGTGAAATATCCATTATTTTCTAATAATCAAATTTTTGATATTTTAGTTAAAAGATAATGTGAAGTTGACTAGTACTCCTGAGGCTGGATATTGTTGGGAACGTTGTGTGGCCAATGGTACTCAAATCAGTGCTTGCGAGCTCTTCTGGATTGCCCAATAGTAACCAAGGTGCTGACTTTCATTATGGAAGTTTATAAACTCAGACATTTTATATACAAATCTTTCTTAGAAGTATTTTGAACTTCCCAGAATACATAAAACATTTAAAGCAATTACTAAATAAAAAAGTATTTGTTGTTAAATTATAAATTGGCAAAAACTAATTTCCACAGCATATTGGATTTTTTTTATATTGTTTTTTAATCAACCAGAAAAGTCTTTAAAATACGGATAATCGAACGATTAACATGAGGAGATGTTCTTGTGCATTCTTATTTTTGCTGCATTTAGGACTAATTATGAGTAAGATGAAATACACACATGCCATGTATATAAAGGCAATTTTTAAAAAAATTCCTTTGAGCCTAGATGCTTTTCTTTAGCAATTTAATAACATGTCAAACTTATACTTTATGAAACCTTAGTTTAAAGAAAAAACAGTAACAACACTCACTGGTTATATTTGATGACATTATCTTCATATCAAGTAAGTGTAAATAATTCATCCAGTTTCACACACTGTCCATTTCTCAATTAAATATTCTTCAAACTGTTCCGAATTGATTGTGTATAAATAGTTCCCTTCAGTAATCAGTGGGTACCAAATACCTTTCCTGAAACTGTGGTGGTGTTTTCTGGTTAAGTGGGTGAGTAGTTAATTGCTAATGATATGTCTGTCTATGCAAGAAGGAAAAAAAGGAGAAGGAAGACATTGACTGCATTACTAAATGAATGGAAAAAACTAGAAACAAAAAGGAGGAAGAAAAATGTTATATATTTCAGTTGGAGTGATGGACGGACCAAGTGCTAAGCAAGAGATACGGAGTTTATAAACCTAGGAGTCAGCACAGAACAGACTTCCTCTGAGAAGCAGACACCCAAGCATGGAAACCGAATGAGTGTACAGCAGTTAGCTGACGTGACACAGAACCAGGGACTAGCCTCTTAAACTGGAAGAAAATGGGCACCTGTCTACTCTAAGTGCTCACTTATACTTAACACATCTGTCATACATCCTCTATCTGGGCCGTGTTTTGGTTTTCTTCAAAGGAAAAGATGCTAGTTACTTTTTTCAAAACAAGTATGTGATTTCTATAGCCAAAAGCAAACACACAGGCAAGGACAAGAATATCACTTTAAAAAAAGCAGAAACTCTGTGACCCGCAACAGCAAATGATGATGTTTACGAATACCAGAACAGGAAAGCTGAAGAGAAGTCTTACAGCTTAACAGCATTTAAGTTCTACACTTTCTCCTAAGTCCTCTTCTATATCTCATTTTTACAATCATCCTGTGATATCAAAAGTAAGGTTATTATTGGCCCGTGAAGAAATTAGGAATTTTCAGGCCCTGGCCAGTTGGCTCAGTGGTAGAGCGTCGGCCTGGCGTGCAGAAGTCCCGGGTTCGATTCCCGGCCAGGGCACACAGGAGAAGCGCCCATCTGCTTCTCCACCCCTCCCCCTCTCCTTCCTCTCTGTCTCTCTCTTCCCCTCCCGCAGCCAAGGCTCCATCAGAGCAAAGATGGCCTGGGCGCTGGGGATGGCTCCTTGGCCTCTGCCCCAGGTGCTAGGAGGGGCAGAGCGTCGCCCCCTGGTGGGCGTGCCGGTTGGATCCCAGTAGGGCGCATGCGGGAGTCTGACTGTCTCTCCCCGTTTCCAGCTTCAGAAAAATACAAAAAAAAAAAAAAATAGGAATTTTCAGCTTCTTTTTACCTAATCAGACAAACTTCCACTTAATGGCTTACTTCCCGTAACACCGTTAAAATAAATATCCACAAAGACATAAATAATTATTCATACAATGCTAGGAAAAATTGTTTCCATTCACCTCACTGGTGTGTATGTGTGATTCTCTACCAACGCTATAAACTGAATAACCCCCCACACATGAATTCACATGTGGAAACCTAACCCCCAAGGTCACGGTATTAAAAGGTGAGGCTGTTAGGAGGTAAGCAGGTCATGAGAGGGGAACCCTTGTGAATGGGATTAGTGCTGTTCTACAAGAGACCGCCTCCACAGAGAGACCTTCCTGCCCCTTATGCTGCAGGAACATAGGAAGAATACTGAGTCTGTGAACCACAAAGCAGTCCTCACCAGACACAGTATCTGCAGAGGCCGGGATGCTGGACTTCCAACCTCCAGACTGAGAACAATTGTCTGTGTTCCCTAAGCCGCCTGGTCTATGGGGTTCTACTCTTGCAGCCTGAATGGGCTCAGACAACAAAATAACCAGGTACTGTGCTGCCCTGAAAACTAACTTAGAAAATCCTTTCTTTACATAAGGTTTGGTCTCGAACCTATGTGAAGTCTACGTGAGTGTGAAGTCCACGTGAGTGTAAAGTCCACGTGAGTGTAAAGTCCAAGCGAGTGTGAAGTCCACATGAGTGTGAACTTTTACATGAGTGTGAAGTCCATGTGAGTGTGAAGTCCACAAGTGTGAACTTTACGTGAGTGTGAAGTCCACACGAGTGTGAAGTCTAGGTGTGCTTCTTCCACATTTCCCTCACTGCCTCCTCTCTGAAAAATAACTATATGCTGACTCATCTCACCATTCCTTCACTTGATTTTTAGTTTTACTATTTATGTACATGTGCTTAAGTAATATAATTAATATCGTTTATAATGTTTTTATAAAATAAGTCATATATTGCTGACTTTGGCTTATTTTTGAGCTTTACAAATTGGTACCCTACTGTGATAATCAGTGGGCACCTCATTTGTTTTTTGTCATTACTAGATACACTTCAATGTTGGAGTGTTTTTTTTTAATAGTTTCTATTGCAGCAAAAATGTCTGTGCTAAATTTATCAACTTCTAAGTTAGTGTTCTGGTCTTCTCCATATTCTTATTTTCTCCCTTTTAAAAATCTTCTATAAGTCTAAAAATAAGAACAGTCAATGTTTCCATTATTCAAAAATTAAAAGAATATTCACAAACAATAGGCAACATATCTATAACTAGTCAACTTTATTTGAAGTGTTATTAAATAATACTATCTAAACATCCATTTCAGCCTCTCAGGAGTAATGACTTCTTCCCATTCCAAAGACAGTATTGACCATCCAGGGAGAAGAAACTACTATGGAGCTAACAACAGTGTGTGGTCCAACCAAGACCAACAGTCTCTCTCTGGAAGAACTGAACTTGGCCACTTCTCTGCAGGGTATCCACAAGTCATGTCCCAACACAGTATGGAGAGGAGGATGACAGAGTTCTCGAAGGCAGGAGCAGCTTGTGTTTTACCTGGGGACTTGGATAAAAGGCATATAATAGCAATTCAAGCAGTAATAGTAACACACCAGCAGTATACAAAATTGATAAAAATCAGTTCTATATAACATACTGTCACTCAACATTCTACTCAAACCTGGAATCCAAAATTAAAAAGGAAGTACCTCTTCTTTTAAAAAAAAATAATATCCTGCCCGTCCTTTACAACTCCTACACCTGCTTTCAAAGGAGAAACTTAGCACGTAAACTTCAATACCAAAATCTCAATAATAATAACAATAATGATGATGATGATGCAGTGATCTGATGGCATCTGTAGTTATGTATCCTTAGACATGGTATGTCCTAACTGGTTACCTATTACAATAGTGAGTATTCAGAACACTTCTCTTTGGCTTCACTTTTTATATAAAAAGAGACAGATTACCATGATTTCATTTAAATGTAGAACCTAAAAAATCAAAACACAGAACGAAACAAAAGCAGACTCAGAAACAAAATCAAACTGATGGCTGCCAGAGGGTAGGGCAGCAAGGAGCCGGGTGAAAGAGTGAGAGGGAGTATCGTCATTAATACTGGGCTGACTGCGCGCAGCGACAGCCAGCTAGTGTTCCCAGGCAGAGGTTAAACACTGAACGTCACACTATAAAATAACGGGAAAGCCAAAACTGAAATCAATGAATCAGAGCCCCCTGACAACAGCAAATGCCCTGTATATTGCATTCTGATCATTTAATGTACAGCATTTACTGGATTCTGATTCTGAGTTTAGATTTTGACACATAATTGATTTAATATCATCTTTTCCAAAGGATGACAAAACATCACCAAAGTAATGCCAATTAACTCTAAACATATCACTATTTCAAGAATATGAAAATATGAAAATAAAATGTGTCTTATACAAGAAACAGGTAATAAATCATAATATAGCTTGTCTGTTAGAGATAATACACACATCTAAGAAATATAATATAAACATCTAAGAAAACAAAATGTTCCAGATAAAGGCAGAAATAGTTTAGTAAATTTTCTTTCATAACATTTTAGATTGCAAGAGGTTATTTCTATTAAAAATACCTGTATGAATACCAATTAGGGAACTTCACAGATCTTAAAACAGTGACAACTCATTAGGATTTTATCACTATCTATCCTAAAAGGGAATATTATATACTTCAAGTAAAATTACCATGGTCCTTCTCTAATTTAGTAATTTTAAAATTCACAGAGAATCTCCTATTTTACAAATATGACATCTTCACATTATCATATTATCTTACATCCAACTAAAGAAGAACCAAACACTAAATGATAATTGGGATATCCAATCGCACAGAGAGAGAGCTATATGGCAAGATAAATCCTGACCCACCACATCCACACTACTAGTTGAATATCAGAGTAAAGAAAATTGGTTTTACCATTTTTTTAAATATGTTTTTTCCATCTGGTTGTACCACTCACTGCCTTACCTCCAACAGTGACATGAGGATGACTCCCACTATCCCACAGCAGACACCTCTGCACAAGGTCAGGGAGGCCAAATCACACCTCATTGGGGACTACGTCAGCATTATAGGTGGGGGGACGAGGTTACTCAGGGAACTCCCAGACTCTGCTCTAGTAACAACCCCCTCCTGGCAGTGACGTTTAAGGATCTGTCCATGAGGAAGCATCGGGGGCCAGAAGAGGAAGTGAGACACCAGTGAAAGAGGCCCGCTGGGTAGGTTTCACAAAGGTCCTCTCCCCTCTCCCCAGAATCACTACCCCTTATGCCTCAGCTCCAGCCCTGCAACTGGACACAGGCACCCAGCACTGCACAGCCCTTCCCCAGAGACCAGGGCTTGAACAGCGTCCGACTCGCTCTCTGGGCTAAGCCTGCAGAGGAGACACAATCGGAGGACAGGATCTAAAGGGAGTGTGTGTGCACCTCACAGAGGGCAGAGGGGTCACCCCAAAGTAGCAGGTCCTCATCCCTGGGACCTGTCAACTTTTCCTAATATGAAAAGGGGTCTCTGCAGATGTTACCAGGTTAAATATCTAAAGATGGGACTATCCCTAGTGGCAGTCAAGAGTGTCCTCTAAATAGAGGGCGAGGCAGATGTGGCAGGCGGAAGGAGAGAAGGCGGGACCAGGAAAGCGGGGCTAGGCCAGAGCTGGTGACCGCCAGCAGCTGCAGGGGCCTGGGGCCCCACACATCTGGACTGTGGCCCGGTGAAGCCAATGCCTGACTTAAGGCCTCCAAAACTACGAGACAAATCCATTTCTGCTGTTTTAAGCCACCGAGTAAGTGCAATTAGAGACAGCAGCCACAAGAAACTGACATAGCATATTTCACAGTTGGCCCTGTTGCATGTTCTGGTCTAAACTGAAGCTCTATACAAAGTATCAGAAAAAAAGTAAAACACACAATAAAGTCCTTAACAACATCCTGGGTGCATGCGCGTGCATGTGTGTGTATAATTCCCTTTAATTTAATGCTCAGGATATCATAAAAGTGTGGGGGGTTTTTAAGCCTTTACATTTCACTTTTTTTTAAATTTTCAAATAAGCACAGATTATTTGACCCTAAAAAATTAAAACAAGGTGGACCACTTTATAAAGTTTTAGAAGACTATGACTCCTCCTTCAAAGTATACTTTCGGAGGCAATTAAGCTCAGTAAATGTTCTTACAGTCATGCTCTTTCTCCAGAAATATACTAACCGGCCTCAAACAGAGTTGTCAGCAGCGGGCTCCCCTCCAAGCGCAGCTGGAGCCATGAGGACACCCTCCCAGAGGACAGCGCCTGTCTCAGGAGCCCCCTCTCCTGGGCGCCTCCAGGAACCAAACCGGGGCTCAGAGAAGCAAGGCTCAGAACCCACCAATTACCAGTTCTCTCCCCTAGTCCCTCTCCTGCCTCCCTCGCAGCTCTGCTCTGGGAGGAGGGTGTTGGAGGGTGGGAGGAAACTTTACGAATGGTGAAAACGTAAACATTCTAAGCATTCCCTTCTAGAAAATCTTCAATTTGAATATCCCAACCAATAACCAGATGTATACTGGAGCTTTCGGGAGGTCAATATTAGCAATAGAAAACATCACTCAGAGAAACTACGCACTGTACTTGGCACTCAAGGAATGAGAGAAGCAGGCAGCTCTGAACACTGAGATATAAAAATGGTTCCCACTTAATAGGAAGCAGTCTGACTTTGTACTAATCCCATTGAAATGCAGAAAAAGTCTTTATGATGCCAGGGCCAAGACAAAACATCATGTTAAAAAAAACTAATATAATTGAATGTCACACATGATTTTGACTTGGTCTGCAGTAAATCTGAATAAGTACCATGAACCATATACCTTACACCAAAATCACTGAGAACGGATGTCTCAGAATGAAGTAACTTATGAATGTCTCAAAATTCAAGTAAGTTACTAATATTCTCAGCTAAAAAAAAATACCATGCAAATATAAAGGGGTTTTTATATTGTGACCTACCTAAGAGATAAATAACTCAAGACATCAAATATTTCACTTCAGAAAAGTTCACATATCTTTTCTAATCTCCTTAAACTAATTTATACTTTTTATGACACACCTGAAAATGGGTTTAAAAATTCCAGTATTCAACCTCCAGTGATCATTCAGATACAGTATACAAATTCTCTACTATTCACAGAGAATCAAAAGGAAAACACCACCCTAGTATCCTCAATTGAACAGTGAACATAAAAAAAGACACCAAGCTCATATAAGAAAGTTACCATTGTATAGCATCTGATTTTTAATCCACCATCCAATTTAAATTTTATGTTCTATTATAACTTCATAATTTCAACTAATTTTTAAGGAAATCCAACTATCACAAAATTCAAGATTTTGAAATAAACTTATATTTTTAAAATAGATTGTTAAATGCTCTCACATAGAAAAACATATAGCAAAATATCGCCTATGATGTATATTATAAATGTTTATAATTAATTTTTCTAGGATTTTTAAAAATCTGGAATATGTATGACTCCTCAAGAATTTAAAAGAAGTATTATTCCAAAATTCCAATATCCAAAATAATTGTCTGTGATTCTATGAACATATATATCAAAATGTGTGCATGCACACACATACACACATATGTACACATGCACAAGCACACTCACGCATACACACACATGAACACACACATGCATATGTACATAAGGAACATACACACTCATGCACACGCAGATGCAGTTCTTGGTTAGAAGTATATTGCTAAAGGCATGTATGAGGAAGCATGGCAGTCACCTATGGTACTAACCAACAACATAGTAATTTTTCATCTTTACAGATTGCTTAATTGCTTAACACGGCTTGCTTAATACATATGTACACATAAACATATAATTACATATTGATTAGTTTAGCTTTTATCAAAACACAAGCATGTACTGCGTAACTCCAGAATAAGATGGTAGTTTTTAAAAATTAGACCAACACACTATTAGCATTGAGTGAATTTATTTTCACCAACAATGCTCAAGATATGCAAAATTCTCATTCTTGGGAGTTGCTGAGTACATGATTAACACCAGCTCTGCTCATTATCTTCCTTAACAAAACTTCTCTAAAAACAAATAAATCAAAAATGCCTCCAACATTCCTGAATAAATAAATTACAGACTTATTCGGTGGCAGAAATGATATTTTAAAAAGCTTGTGCAAGCTCATTGTACAACTTCATTATGAAACCACAGTTGAGAAAAGAAAAAAAATGTCCTTCTTTTCATCCTCTTCATAGCTCTCCTAGCAGGAATGGTCTCTCAAAGATGAAGAAACTTTAGAATAGCAACATATGTAGGAAGTGTAAGCCTTGCATGCCAACAGATTACAATCACTGCTAATTAGGAGCTGATACTTCTCCTAAAGCTACTTTTAGGAGCCTAGAGTATTTTTCTCTCATAATGAGAATGTAAGGATAATGACAGCTAATAGGAGCTATCACTATATGGTAAGAGACCATAAATGAGGACAATTGTGTAATGGAAAACAGAATTCTTGACTTTAAAACTATGTATTTAGGTAGGTTGCAGAGAATTATTCTTTTCTATTCCTATGTAACCCCAAAACGTCTGCGCTACACGAATGCCACAGAGCAGTTTACAACGATGCCCTGTGGCCAGGGTTCTGGTAAAAGCAGGCATTCTACAACCACTAAAGCTACATTCTCTATTTTTTAAAATCTCAGAGAAGGTCCTAATTAAGCATAAATGTTAAAAGGAAAAAATTAGTGAAGTGATGAAATTGCATTATTTTAAAGTGAAAATCAATGTATTCTAGGATTCAATAAAGCTCATTAGGTGATAAGTCTACAGTATACTCAAGACTGTAAGCCAACATCTAAAATTAAAACTCCAACAAGTTCACCCATAGTCACACAATCACTAAAAAATAATTTTCTTTTAAGAATGACAAAATTTATAATACTAGAGAGGTAAGGTAGAAAAGGCTTTATCGTTATTCTAATCTTACCACTAAAAATATCCTTCAAGTTAATTCTACCTAAATGATTTTTGCTATTTTGAAAAGAATATACACATAAAATAATTCAGTTCAGAACACAATAAGCTCCTCTACTGCCATAACCTAAAAGATTTTTCATGGAATTAAAAAAATAAAAAGCATGTAAATTAAGGTGACTGAGACATGCTTTCATCTCACAGAGTAATATGGTAGCTATTCATCACCTGGAGTCATAAAACACTGGGTCTCGTCCTTAGCATATTCTAATGAAGCCTATCATGCAAATGAGAGTGACCTTTTCCTTGCATTCTGCAAGTCCACATTTATTCCAGGAGTACATAGAGTTTGCCAATACAAACTAGCCAAGGACTGGTAATTACTGTAATCAATTAGTAGTTAGTGTCGTTCTGCTCATTTTCAGCTAATGTCAACTAAGCCATTTTTGAGAGAGCCACCCTTGACAAGAGCTTTTCTGTTGTTGTTTTTAAAATGGGAGGAAAGGGAAAAAGAAAAGGTGAAAACATTCCAACTCTCCAATATGGCTGCAAAGTTGACTTCCCTCCAAGTGACTTGAAGACTCGAGAGGAGGCCCTGAAGTTTGTAATGGACAAAGACTCTTGGGAAAAGTTGTGCATCCTTAAAATGACATTGAAGTTTCCTGCCTGTACGAGGAAACATTAATATTTAGATATTTAAATGAAGGCCACTCTCCTGTGCCGCAGTTCAGACTTGGTAGAACTTGGGCACTTTTCGCAACGGTTGAGTACACAGGCCGTACCCTCTGCTCGGGACTGGTCTATTCAGTCGACAGTTATGGATAGGAAACATTATGGCAGCCAGTAATTAAAGTAAAAACTAATACTGTCTCAGAGATGGGGAGTTGCGTAAAGGAAAATCATTTATCACGGCTTACAGTTCCCAGAACAGAAATGAATGATCTGCTTTAGCACATACCCATTTTCAGCTAGTGTACTCACTAAGCTAAAACAAGGCCCACTGGCCCCTCTTCACTGCATTAGCTGGTAAGCACAGAACAAAATCAGAATAGGCTGTGGAAAACATTCTACATGCACTGCATACATAAAACCCGAAACTTCAAGTGTGGGCAACTAAAACAAACACCCGTTCAAAGTAAAGGCTGCTGCAGCACAGAAAGACCAGGTTATCACAAAACATAAGAGTCTTTTCCTTAAACATGGTTGACTTTAAAATTCACAAAAAAAGGACTAAAGGAAAACACAGTGTGCTAGCTTGTTGCTAAAGAGAAATGTTAATTTTATATCAACGGATGCCCTATCCCCAGACCTGGCCAACACGTGAAGGACAATATATTCAATACTCACTGATAAAAATTTATGAGAGAAAAAAAGACATCACCCTCATGCAGGAAAGAAAATGGAATCTTAGAAGTTATCCAACAGAACAAAACAATAACAGAGATGAGTCATTCCACTGAGATTCCTGAACTCAAACAGCGGACTAACTACTAGCCTATCGGTACGTGTCAAACCAGCACACCCAAAGTCGTGCTTTCCCTGTGTCTAGATAATCCAAGCCCTTCAGTAAACAGAATCTCACCTACGAAGGAACTGCTGATGTTAAATAAGGAGACTTACTTGAAAGGAGTGCTGTAAGGGCAAATCAATACATGCACATGTGTTAAACTGACTCATAAATGTATTTCTGTGTCCCTTTATTCTCTCCCAGAAAGATAAGGAAGTGAAAACCAAAATAGTAAGCATTCAAAAAGAAGGCACAATACCATATTCCTGTGCCAAGTGAGGGCATCCAGTGTATTATCTGGTGCCTGGAAATATCATTCATGAGTATCTGAAAATATCTTTAAAAGCCCTGGCAAGGTGGCTCAGGAGATAAAGCATCCACCCAGCACACCAGGGGTCGTGGGTTCCATCCCGGGCCAGGGCACAGGCAAGAGGCAATCGATGAGCACAAAACTAAACGGGACAACTGGGTGGAACAAGTTCATGCTTCTCTCTCATTCTCACTCTCTCTGCCCCTTCCTCTCTCTCTAAAAATTAAAAAATAAAAATAAAATAAAGTCTGTATCCATACATAGTGACAGCTTTCCAAGATAAACATCCAAAAAATAGCAAAACAAATTAAATAGACTGAGATGACAGGTTTCACAGGCATCTCCTAACAGCACTAGAAGGCCACTTGGGGTATAGAGGCCCACCTTTGCAAGCACCTGCACCACTGTGGTGTGTGGTGGGGTGGGGGTTGAGGACACCGCATTTGTTTCCATGGTGAGACCCATGTAAAAAGAGCAAGCCAGTGGCAGTAAGCAGGTGACATGGAAGATTTGTCAGTTGACTTCTGCGGATTGCTGGAACCAGTCACCTCACGTGGCGTCCAAAACAAGCGACATGTCAAGACTGACACAGAGCCAGACAGCAGGATGATGGCGCCCCCCCCCCCATCCTTGTCAGGAGAAGAGACCCACGCAGGCCCTGATGGTTACCGATGGGGACAGGAGCAAACAAGATGAGCATGAGGGAAAAAACAACCCGTCAATGTGCAGGGCCTACGGCTTCTCACAAAAACATGGTACCAGGCACAGAGCAGGAGCCGTTCCCAGCCCGTGTCAGAGGGACGGCGAGCATGACAGGCTGCACAGAGACAGGGATGCCCCCGCACAGGGCGGGCACTTCACGGTAAACACTGCGGACAACTAGTGACCAGGGTCCCGTTACAACACTAATCGTCCATGAAAGCTGACCCGCAGCCAAGCAGCACCGTTCACTTCCAATCGTCCAAGCTCACGAGGAATAACACGATCGCAGATGACAAAAGACATTCACGTATCACCCAAGACCAAGAGCGCTGACGGCATCACAGAGCACACAATCACAGGGACAGTCCACAGACTTTCTGCTTCTGGGATAGAAGCAACAAAACTCGGGCACAACACGCTAGATCTCTCTTTTTTTTATTAGGGTAGCTTTTCCTATTCTAACACTGGAAAGCAGAAAAAATGGAGTGACAATAACATTTCTCAGGAATTAGATGTGATTATTTTACAAATAAGAAATCTTATAATGAAAAAAAATCAATAATAACATTAAGTTTTGCTCATATGTACTCAATGAATGATTTAATGTTGTTAAAGTGTTTCAATTTGTTGAGTGCTTACTATAGAAAGAGGCTGAAGCAAGTATTACACGTTGTAATTTACAATTATTGCAGCATTTCCATTTTTCCATAAGCTAATGTGCATAAAGCACCTTCCTAAGGCAGTAATTTAAAACTACATTAGGTAACTTTAAATTATCTTGCTTATTATATCTTATAAAAAAGTCACAGAGATAAAAACTAGTATTTTAATTGATAATTTAACAGTTAAACATTTTTTTTACTTGAAGCAGAGAAATGTATTGAACAAAACCATAAGCCTATGTGTACGTAACTCCTACACATAAATAAAAGTATAGTAAATCTCAGTTAACAGTGCAACTGTTTCCATGTTTGGATTGATCCATATATTAAAAAAATAGGAAATCCAATTGATTAAAAACTGAGCTCATTTAATTATGCAGTGTATTTCTAAATTGCCCACTTTATATTTTGAACAGATTTCAAAATGTAACACTGCATTCAGAACTTTTCAAATGAAAATCTGACTTGAAATCATGTTGATGAAACTAAACATTGCAAAGGCAAAGAAAACCACGAGACTTACTTTTATTAACTTGGAAAAAAAAGAGTAATCATTTAAATAAAGAGTAGGTCACATTTAAAACAAAATAAAAATGCTCACTCACAATCAAGGGCAATTCTATGAGTGTCAGAATATGTTTGACAATCAGTTCTTATTATCTACTAAAGGATGATCTGAACTGCCAGGTGGCCAAGGTTAGCTGTCGCTGTCTAATTTGACAATTAGCACTGCTACATTTTCTTTAATGATGGTTTTGTTGAGATAGGAAGCCGACTGCTCTAATAGGGGCTTTGAGAAAAACAAGCATCTTCTCCCACAGACAATTAACACCTATTTTCTTCATTACTAGCTTCTGTTGATACTCTCAAGAGGGATCTCAAGTCCATGATACAAAGTTACAGTATGAGGACCCTCAGCACCATGTCCAAAGGTTTTTGGAGCAGTTTTCTTACTTTGCTCTGGGAGAGAAGAAAACAAATGTTGCTTTGGACAGAGAAGCCCATCTGCAGGAGCAAGTATAACAAGAACGCTTTAAGTCCGAAACTGTTCTGTTCCTATTCATCAGATGTCCACAGAATGGCTTTATTATTTAGATTTGGGAGCAAACACAGATCTATATTCAAATGCAGCTAACTCGGGAGAATTAGGGGCAGCCTCGGAAAGGCTGCGGCCCAGTGGAGACCCTGGTCCGGCCCTGACTACCCGCTTCCTTGGTGGATGACGGACTTCCCTGTTTCCTCCATGAGACCCAGCATCTTGATCTGCGAAATGAGAGGTTCGGATGAAGTGACCTTGAAGCTTTCTTCCTGCTCTGGGCCTGAGCGCCTCCCCTTCTACACCCTGCAGTCCGTGGCCGCCAGCATCAGAGTGACCCTGGCTGCTTGTGGGCCCCGCCCCCGACTGAGTGAGTCACCAGAGTGAGGAGGTGGCCTTTGCCCACCCACAGAGGATGCTTCTGCACACTCTAGGGCAGCGAGCTTCAACCTGGTGCCATGAGGGCTTCTACAACATGCGATGTCTGACTATCTGGTCAGGGGCACTGAAGTCTGTTCCCTGAGATTGTCAAATTAAAAAAAGACAACAGTCAACACAATAGCTGTCCAGTGTGAATGAGTCAAACTTATACCTATGTTTTTTCTGTCAGATCAGCAAAAAGTGTATTTTTTGGTGTCCTGAGAATTTTAGTAATTAGTTGATGTGTGTGCCCTGAGATTTAAAAAAAAAAAAAAAAAAAAAAAAGGTTAAAAAGGTTGGGAGTCACCACTGGAGGCAGACAGTTACCTACAACTCTAGTCCCCGCAGTGCGTGTGATCCACTTCTGACCTGCAGGGATAGCAGACACCAGGTGCTAGCAGTCAGGAGAAAAGAACCTGAAAGCTGATTAGCAGTGCTTAATACACTTATCTTCCCAAAATGCAGGATGTCGAAATTAAAGTTTTCTGACACCTAAAGAGTAATTAGAAATTAAAGTTTTCCGACTCCTAATGAGTAATTAGAAATGTGTTTGCACTTCGTAAGTGTGCTAAGCCTCAACAGGCTTAGGAATTTCACACCAAGTAATGAGCATGGGATTGTTTCTGTTCAGTTATTGTAAAGAGGTCAACCACTTCGTTGGACTTTAGTGAAACGTGATAAAATTACTTAAGGAAAGCTCCAGAATTGACTATCCCACCAGTTCAACCCCAGGAACAACTCCCCTCACCAAGGGCGCCTTCTCCACAAGGTACCTTCCTCCTCAATCACAGGACATGCGTGCTCAGGACAGCAGCCCGTTCCTGTTCAGACAGATCTGATGATCACACACTTCTACAGACTCGAAATCTATCATTTCTGCTACTCTTGCGTAAATTGCTAAATCAATGGCAAACTATGCGCAGGGGTGCCGGATACTTGGATAATCTGTTGGAAGCGTTCACCTCGCAGAGAAAGCAGCACGTCCCCCGGGTGTGGACCATGCAGTGATGCACAAGACCCTCTGCAGGCTTCCGGGGACCAGGCAGCAAAAACGTACCACCCGCCTCCCAGAGAGGCAGCAGGAACGAGGACATAAGACGTGAGAACCTATAACTAAGGCTTAGATGGACATGGATTTATAATTTAATAGATGAACAAACAGGTTAGCCAGGAAAACAAACTCAGAATACTGTTAAACAAAGCTCAAGCTGGGACTCTGAAGGACATGTACTTTCATTTTATGAACAACTGGCCCAAAATGGTCATTTAAACCATTCTCATCCTGCATCCTAATGGGAAAAACTTTCAACATAATACATCATTTCTTCTGTAATCCTAAAGGACCCTTTGGAGAACCGTGAAAAAATGAACACACTTATAGACTAGTACTAATTTTAGTCAAAGGTCAAAATTGCTGGTGGTTTCAGAAGTACAGTAATGCTCAAACCCCATTACATGTAATCAGTGATGAACATGATATCACTAAAGGACAAGGTCATACACAGTCACCAGTGACAGCAAGACTACAGGCCGCAGCGCCCACCACCAGGGAAGTGAGCGTAGCAGACAGCCATGCCCCATCCTCTCCAATCATCTCTGTAAAAGGGTGAAGTGACTTGTCCCAGTGCTGACAGTTCCAAGTGGATGGATGGGCATGCCCGACATTTGAATCTTGACCAGGAATGCAAAGTAATCTGTTTTCAAAGAATACCCACACTAGAAGCCATGCAAAGAAAATATTTAAAATGGTGAGTGAGAAAAGCTAGGGAGAAGATTAAACACTGTAAGATGCCCTGGCCAGGTAGCTCAGTTTGTCAGAATCTCATCCAGACACACCAAGGCTGTGGATCCCATCCCTGGTCAGGGCACATACAGGAGTCACAAACGAATGCATAAATAAGTGGAACAACAAATCAATGTTTTTCTCTCTCTCTCTCTCTCTCTCTCTCTCTCTCTCTCTCTCTCTCCCTTCCTCTTTCCCTCTATAAAACCAGTAAATAAAAATTTAAAAACAACTGTAACATGTAGGGCTTCCAAGACACTGAAAGATACACACCGACTTCAGTACACGCTTGCGCAGAACACACACTTCCCTTCATCAGCATCACAGCACAGAGGCGCAGAGGGGATGACCCCACACAGTATCAAACCAGCAATCACCTTCAGGACCTAGAACAGCGCCGGGCGCCCTGCAGGCTGCTGGCATTTGTTGAATGGTGGCCAGATCGTTCCACAACAAACCTCATTTTCCAATCCTACTGGAGGGGGTTACATTTAATCGTTTGAAAAGTGCTGCCTTCTAAGAAGCCAACAACTTGAAATCATGTAGGTGACATATACAGGTCTACCACGTTTGACTATGCTGCTACCTCCAAGTCCGCCAACCAAAAACAACACAAGGACGATAATCATTATTTAAATTTAATCCTTTGTAAAACTTTATAAAACAATATGAAAAATATCTATTTTTGTTGTGCTTATATTTATACCAAATCCAAGAAAATACTCCAGACCTAAAGTAAGTTCAGAAATATTTTAAATGTACTGTGCATATAACTTTTATACACCACTGTAGTATTTCATTAATATACTTATCAGTAGGTATTTATTAATGACATTTTTTAATCCATATCTTCTACCCCATAGTTTCTAACACAATTTCATACATAAAATATTTAATAAACTCTGAGTAAATGAATTAATGAAAGAAACAATAACGTAAGAAAAAATACACTGCCACCTTCCTTTCCTGAGGCATGTGGAACAGAAGAACACATATTATCCTAACATTCCTGTACTTGGGCAAAGGCTCCATAGAAAACTCATTCTCAAAGACCAAGAGCTCCCGAAAGAGCAGCCGACCAGGAGAGCGACTGAGAGTTCCTACACAACCTCAGTTCCCACTAACAGCCCTCCTCCTTTGCCAACAGCCAGCCCCTCGCCAAGCACGGCCGACGTGCAGTGAGCGCTACCAGTAAATGACTAATGCCACGTTGTGGTTGGATCTCCTCCTCTGGCTGTCCCTCCAGAAGGGCTATTTACTCTCCCTCCCTTCAGCCGAAGCAACAAATTATCTCCATGGCCAACCCTGGGAACTGACCATGAACCTCGGATGCCAACAGCTACCAGGACGGCTGGCAATGCAGAGCAGGGCCTGTCCCGGTACCCGCACCAGAAGGGCATGTTCTGAAGCGCACAGCTGGGACAGGACAAAGAGCGGACACTGAGGACAGAACAGTAAACAGAAGCAGGCTGAAAATGCATGAGGCTGAAGGAGAAGTCCACTTGGTTTAAAAAAAATAATAAGAAACTCATGATCACTCAACACCGCTGGCCAGTGTTCAGTTCTTGAAACTCTCTGGACACTCTACTGGTTCTCAGATCACCTCTGTCCCATTTGACTGCTCTGCTTGCATCCAGTACCCCATGACCAGTCTCCCAACCTCCACCACAACTCCCTTTCTCACACCAGACTCTCCACTTGTTCAATCGCATTTGATCCCGGGCCTCCACTACCACCTCCACTCCACAAGATAAGAACTAGGTAGGCTGGCCCTGGCTGGCTAGCTCAGTCGGTTGGGGTATCATCTGGGAACACCAAGGTTGAGAGTTCGATCCCTGGTCAGAGCACATGTGGGAAGCGACCAATGGATGCACAGCTACGTGGAACAGGTGAATGTTTCTCTCCCCACCGGCCGCCACCATCCTCTCTGTGTCTCTCGAGAACCAGACAATAAAGACAGATAGATAGATAGATAGATAGGTAGGTAGATAGATAGATAGATAGATAGATAGATAGATAGACAGACACTAAGCAGGCTCCTCAGGCCCTAACCTCACTCTACCAGCAGCCTCATGAGCACCTCCCCCAGACAGAGCTGGATGGTCCATCAGCCGCAAATGGAGATTTATAAAACTGAACTCCCTGGAAGTCAATGCTAGGAGGAATTTCAGAGGGCGTACAATTATTTTTCAGGCCAGAAAACTATTATATAAAACACAGGTAAAGGTAATCACTGAGAGGCCAGGGGTAGGCCCAGACCAATGTCCTTTTACTGCACAGCACAGCCACCACCCATTCTGGGAGGTCAGACGGCTTTCTGTCCACCTCACAGAATGTGGCTTTCATTATTCCAATTTCTCAAGACAAATACCTTAAATCCCTGAGCATTCTCCCAATGGTTCACTCTGAATTTTAGGACTGCCTTTAAAATCTGAATCTCCTTTACTTTCCACATCAAGTTAACTGCCAGATCTTAGCATCTTCCCAGCGTTCCTAGCGCGCAGACTCGTGTCTGTTTGCCGTTGTGCTCTGTTCAAGCCCTCGTCACCTCGTCACCTCTCCACTGCATGGCAGCACATCTCTGGACAGACGTCTCTACCCCGTGCTTCTGTAAATCTCCACATCACAGACCCCTGGAGCCTCTCTCGTCCTCCGCTCACAGCCTGTAATGAGACGTCTGCCAGTGCACCTCCACGTGCCACCACACAGTCCTTCCATCACTCCAGAGGATCGACAAGATCCGTTCTCATTCACTCACCTGTCCCGCTTCAAGACCAACTGTCTACATCTCTACTCCTGTCTCCTTTCCAATATACACTGTGGGCAGGTTCACAACACCTCACCCACAATTCTGAAATCTGAAGAGGAATGAAAACTAAAAGTTGCATTTGTTAAAATCATCTGGGGGACAGCAGACCTGAACTGACATGAGGCCAAGCAGGGACTCTTTCCAGCCCGCCCGTGCAGAATAAACAACTCTGCCCCACAGAAACAGTCATGTAGGAGACTGAGCCACCGCCCAGGGTTCCCGGGACCTAATGAACACTGTGTACTACAATATGTAAACTTCTGAACACTGAAATAGAAATTAGGAACTGTCCAAACACATCTGTCCCCAGACCTGCACAAGGGAAGACAGCAGCAGGACATAAGACCTGGTGCCCTGAGACTTGTGACTCCTTCCAGGACTTGACCTCTTCCCACCCTCCTTCCAGGGCCTTCCTTGCCTCTGTTCTGGGAGCCAGCGTGACCTCAGGTCTAACATCCTATCTGAAGACTCCACTGACTCATTGTCCCTTCCACAATGGTTTAAATGCTGCTCTTCCACGTCCTCTCGGAAATGGTAAAAACCAAACTTCCCCCATGGTGATCGTCATAGCACCTAGCTCTGTGCTTGGCGCTTAATAGAAAGTCAACATCTGTAGAGAACGGCTGAGCAAATTAATCTTAACTGTTGATAGATGAGTTTCTTTCCTATTAAGACACACAGAAAATGTTAAAAGCTTATTTCTCGCCTGACCAGGCGGTGGCGCAGTGGATAGAGTGTCGGACTGGGATGCAGAGGACCCAGGTTCAAGACCCCGAGGTCACCAGCTTGAGAGAGGGCTCATCTGGTTGGAGCAAAAGCTCACCAGCTTGAACCCAAGGTCGCTGGCTCCAGCAAGGAGTCACTCGGTCCACTGAAGGCCTGCGGTCAAGGCACATATGAGAAAGCAATCAATGAACAACTAAGGTGTCACAACAAAAAACTGATGATTGATGCTTTTCATCTCTCTCCATTCCTGTCTGTCTTTCCCTATCTATCCCTCTCTCTGACTCTCTCTGTCTCTGTAAAAAAAATTTTTAAAAAGCTGTATTTCTCCCTAGATGACTGCTACCTTAGAAAACGACCAGAACTTCTACTCACCTCCAAAAAGCTAAGGACCATGTAAAAACCTCACAAGTAACATTTCCTCCAGGGCATAGATAAAGTCCAATGTTGAGTACAAGAAATATAGAATCTACAGATTTCTGCAGAATTAAAATTTACTTTCCTATGAATATAAAAATTAATGTGCATTAATTAACTAACTTGATTTACAATTCAAGATTCAGCCAAACAAGGATCATTCACTGGGCCATGCTGCCCTCCACTCCATGTGTGGGATACACCGTAACTGACAAAGGCCTGACCAAAAGGGTTTTGGTAGCAAAACAAGGCATATTAATGAAATTTGTTTATAGTAAATTAAAGTCAATATATACACATATATTCCAAAATGTTTTCCCAATACATTGCTGCTTCAAATTCCTGTGTAATTAGGTTTATGCATCTTAATTTTTATTCTGCTTTCCAAACTTCTTTTCAGAGATGAAGTTATTCATCCCATGCACAGTACCCCCAGGCTTAGACATAAACTGTTGGCTCGAATGGTTCAGACTTGGTGGTCAGTCCTATACAACTCTCCACCCAGCAAACATACTGTGTGAGGTAATAGCTGGAATCACTCTTATTTAATGAGATGATCCCTCATGGTGTCTCACAATTAAATGCACTCTTAACCCTGATTCTTGGGCACAGAAAGCCACAGGAACAGACATAGTGGGCCCAAGAGGACGCAACGCGATGAACCCGCAGTGCGTGCTGGCAGAGGGGTAGTGGAGTAGGAGAAGGAAAGGGGGACCTCGAGCCACGTGGCAGAAGGAAGAAAGAGCTCTGAGAGAGAGCATCTGCCCATAATGCATTGCACTGAGTCACCACCACCTCCCAAAGGCTTGGGCACCACTGCCTATGGAAGTGTGGCAGGACGACACTCACCCCTCCACTACTCCCTTACCCCCCCCCCCCCGGCAGTACCGGCTACTCCTCCCACAGACTGTCCCACAAAAGAACCTACCCCAGGAGGAAAGAAAGCGTTAATTTTGTATTATTAACAAATCATATTTTGGCCGAAAAATTCACAAATATTACTTGAAATATTAGATATTTTTCAGTTACATAACACCACCTACTGAAATGTGAAACTATATATGAAAACAGAAAGTTTTTATTTTTCATAAGAATAAAAGATGACTTCTCTAAAACCTAACAGAAAAATTATAAGAGGCTGAAATTGCTTTTACATTTCAATTTATATATTAACTTTTATTTAAAAAATAGATTCTCTTGGTTACATTCTATCAGATTAGTAAACTCCAGATTCCTCAGTAGATGGAATAATAGCAAACGTGAAGGCAGTCAGGTGACCACACAAGAATGACACAGGAAGAAACCACTTTCACAGTGTTACGGATACAAAGTTGGGTTCTGTCTCCCTACCACTAACATAGTTTCAAAAGCAGTTCTTGAAACAAGTAGAATGAAATATGTATTCAATAGACATAGAATATAAACAGATCGTTTTAAAACACGAAAATGTACATTTTTTTAATATGCAAAAAAAGTTCAACCAATACAGCATATCAAGAACAGATGATGAGAGCCCCCGTCCATCAGACGAGAAAACAGCAAACCTCTAGTGCTCAGGCCAAGAGGCCGGAGGCTGCGCACACTCACCAGAGCTGCCTGGCTCAGACTTGCTGAAAGCAAGGTAGTCAGTCACACCTGAGAACAGCTTTACAATCATCATCCACTTTATCTCCCACACGTCCACCTCGAGGCATCTATTCTAAGGTAATAATATGAAAAGGGTACAATAAGGTACACGTGAAGATGTACATCACAGGGTCACATATAAAAGTAAAAAATAATTAACAGCCAAGTGAGAAGCATTAAAAAATGATCGTATAAATTGGTATCATGCATACATGCGGAATGTTATACTGCCATAAAAATATCTACCAAGAATCAGAAAGAAACAGGAACTGCAGGATTCCATACATTGGTGGGACATAGAAGCAAGACTAAGAGGCATGGACGGGAGTGTGGTGGTTACGGGGGGTGGGGGGAACGAAAGAGGGAGAGGGGGAGGGGGAGGGGTACAGAGAGAACTGGATTGGAGGGTGGCGGAGGACGATCTCTCTTTGGGTGATGGGTATGCAACAGAACTAAATGACAAGATAACCTGGAAATGTTTTCTTTGAATGTATGTACCCTGATTTATTGATGTCACCCCATTAAAATAAAAATTTATTTAAAAAAAATATATCTACCAAGAATATTTAATGGCAGAGAAAAACACTTCTTACATGATTTTAACCAAAGCAGATTTAAAATTTTTATGCATAGCACATTCAGTTATGGAATACCTAAAGAATTATATCAAATGTTAAAGTGAATGTAGAGGGACTTTTTTGACATTCATTATACTTTATTAACTCTTTCCAATTTCCAACAATGAGAATATAATGCTTTCAAGGTAAAATTCAGAACTCCTTGTAAAAATAAATTAGAGGTTTTCAACTTCTAGTACAAAGTAGTAAGCTTCTCACAAACCAAATATTTCACAAATAACAGCTATAAAGTCTGGACAAAACACTAAAAATATAACTATTGTGTAAACCTGGAAACAAAAAAAAAAAAAAGCTGGATCTTTTCAGAGAGCAGCTAAGGCCTGAAGCAAGCCGATGGCCCTGTTTAGCGGCTTCACCCTGATCTGTCCAGGGCAAGCCCTCGGGCAACAGGCCGGCAGCCGGAAATCATAAGAAGTAAAATCGCAAGATGTAAAGCAGATGGATGTGAAAGCTTACACTTCAGAGAAGAGATACCAGCGGCTGAGCAGTGCCGACAGGACCCATGCTCTTCGCTGGTCAACAAGTTAACTGACTATAAAATGAAACTCCAACAGTCTCTGAAAGCAATACAACAAAATCCAAAGACCACACAACATAAAATTCAAAATGTCCCAGATGCGATTCAAAATCACTTGTCTTAAGAATAAGTCAGACAAATGTAACCAAATATCAATCCAGAATACATGTGGCAAACAAGATGACCAAAATGTCAGAATTATTTTCAACGGACATCATAGTAGCTATCTATTAGAACCAAATAAAGTGAAGTAAAGGAAATATGTTTGGAACAAAAGAAAATAAAACTTCAGCAAAGAAATAAAAATGTCTTTTTAAAACTCAAAATGAAAATTTTAGAAAAATAAAATAAAATTACTAGGGAAAAATATGGGCTTAATAGCAAATGAAGTTAAAGATTCTGTGAGTCTAAAGACAGATCAGTAACAATCATCCAATATGAACAGACAAAAAATGATTAAATTTGGAGGAAAAAGTAAAGAGAGCCTCAGGGATCTGAAGATCAACTACAAAAGGTCAAACACATAGTTAATTAACTAGAGTCACAGGAAAAAGAGATAGAAAATGGCCAAGAAATAAAATGAGGCAGAAGAAACTTTAAAGGAGTAACAACTGGCTCAGGAATGTCCAGCTTTAGCAATATAAAGAGGTCAGCAAACCTTCTTGAAAACAAGTATAAGACTGCGTAATATTGCCCCAAGCAACAATTTCATTATTCTGAAAATCAAATCCAGGCAACAAATGGAAAAGCACTTTATTCAGAGCTCTGGGTAGAAGCTAGGGAGAACTACTTACCTTCCCTCCCCCACCATCAACTTCACAAGAGAGCATGGTACCTTTACCAACATATGAATGGCATACACACACAAAAAGGACCTCTGAGACAATAGAGTGGAGGAAAGAAGTGATTTGAGATAGGCAACAAAATCCCACAGTTCTTTTTCAATTAAAAGTGACAGAGTCATACACAGCAAATAAGGAAATGCTCCACAGAGATATGAACTCCATTTGGTCAACTGGCAGACTAGCAAGAAACATGGCAAGGAGATCCAATCAATGAAAAGACCA
This sequence comes from Saccopteryx bilineata, assembly GCF_036850765.1. NCBI lineage: Eukaryota > Metazoa > Chordata > Mammalia > Chiroptera > Emballonuridae > Saccopteryx > Saccopteryx bilineata. Next base: position 3,236,572 of record NC_089500.1, read on the forward strand.
ATACAGGACCAAATGAAGCACGGTGCAAAGGTGTTTGACACAAAGTCTGCCCAAATCGCTGTTTGACTATGACGTCTTACATTCACAAGAAAAAACACCTAGGAAGTCGAGGTAAAATAAATAAATAAGCACTGAAAAACTGAACAGAAACACGGATGTCTGTATACCATGGAGAGATAAAAGTCCATAGTTATACGCCGAAGTAAGTTAAAGGAACGAAAAGATGTTCCTTGAAAAGTATGCCCAAACTTATCACACCATAGTATACAAAGTATGTCCTATTTTCAACAACAACAAAAAGAAATCAAAGGATGTATTTAAAACAAAATTTATATGGTGACTCAGATTCAGGAAGGAAAATAACTCAATAGAAAAATAGAAAACTAGTCCAAATGTCAATGTAGCAAAGAAAGTCTTCAAGTAACTACTGTAAAAATGGTCAAGAATTCTTTTAAATTTTCAAAAATTAAAGAAAAATATAATAAGTGACCTTGATTCAACAAAAAGAAAATATGAGTGAAAAAGGAGAAATTATTTTTTAAAAAGGAAGCAAACAGAAATGCTAGAGATGAGTACTATAACAGTGATGAAAAATTACTACCTGGAAAAACAGTAAATTTCAGAAAGCTGAAAAAAGAGTCAGTGAAACTAAAGATGGAACAATACTGCCCTGGCCGGTTGGCTCAATGGTAGAGCGTCGGCCTGGAGTGCAGGAGTCCTGAGTTTGATTCCCGGCCAGGGCACACAGGAGGAGCGCCCATCTGCTTCTCCACCCCTCCCCCTCTCCTTTCTCTCTGTCTCTCTCTTCCCCTCCCACAGCCAAGGCTCCATTGGAGCAAAGTTGGCCCAGGCGCTGAGGATGGCTCCATGGCCTCTGCCTCAGGTGCTAGAATGGCTCTGGTTGCAACAGAGCAATGCCCCAGATGGGCACAGCATCGCCCCCTGGTAGGCGTGCCGGGTGGATCCCGGTCAGGTACATGCAGGAGTCTGTCTGACTGCCTCCTCGTTTCCAGCTTCAGAAAAATACAAAAAGAAAAAAAAAAGAAAAAACACACAAATAGAATAAGTGAATAAACAAAAACTTTAAGGTAAATAAGCCTGACACACCTGTTTAAAAGTAAATAATAAAATTTAAATAGTGAGGAAAATTTTTATATACAAACAAGTTACACCTTTGTAAAGATCTCAAGTTTTGCTTCTTTTAATTTGTTTGTTTGGAGCCTTAAATCTGTGCTGAATATAAGGGAATAAAATCTTAACATGTTTTATTATAAAAACCAGTCATACAAACCAATTATTTAACTATGCCCATATAAGAAAAATGACCTCATAGCTCATAGATTGCTTTTAAATCTGTAAACATAATTCAATTTTATTACTGAAAGCAGTGCCAGTTATCATGTGGAAAATAAGTAAATGTTATTGTCTGATTCATCATGAATGCAATGTATCTGTGTAGAATCACAGAATGCAAAGCTATTATAACACAAGTAGAAAAAAATGTGTCACTATCTTTTCAGGAGACAGTCTGGACTTCACAACCTTTGGATCCAAAGCAATACTGATAGAAACAGACTCTTTAATAAGAACTGTCACAAAATATAATTGCACTAGGAAATAGAATGACTGCATTTTTATTGCCATTTTTATATATAAATTTTACATACCTTAAATTCTGGCAAAAAAAATGTTAGATTAGAACAACCTGGGCCAATTTGGAAATGCTAAAAGATATGCATGTACACATATTCACATCTTTGCTCTCTCTCTTTCACATATACTTGTTTTTAAAAGATATTCTTATCTTTAGAATATTAGAATAACATTAATAACAACAGATAGTTTATCTCTATATATATAAATACATACACATATGGTATATGTATGATTCAGTATTTCAACCCCAAAAACTAAAGTTTCATCAAATTGTTATATTTATAAAAATAATATAATCAGCCTGGCTTACAGTGGCACAGTGGATAAAGCATTGCCCAGAATGCTGAAGCCGCCAGTTCAAAACCCTGGGTTTGCCAGGTCAAGGCAAGCTATGAGTTGATGCTTCCCGCTCCTCCCCGCCCCCCCCCCCTTCTCTCTGTTTCTCTCCTCTCCTCTCTCTAAAATCAATGTACAAAATCTTTTAAAAAAAAAAAAAATTATATAGCCTGACCAGGCAGTGGTGCAGTGGATAGACCATCGGACTGGGATGTGGAAGACCCAGGTTCGAGATCCCGAGATCACCAGCTTGAGCGAGGGCTCATCTGGTTTGAGCAAAAGCTCACCAGCTTGAGCCCAAGGTTGCTGGCTCGAGCAAGGGGTTACTCGGTCTGCTCAAGGCTCGCGGTCAAGGCACATATGAGAAAGTAATCAATGAACAATTAAGGCGTTGCAACGTGCAACGAAAAACTAATGACTGATGCTTCTCATCTCTCCATTCCTGTCTGTCTGTCCCTGTCTATCCCTCATTCTGACTCTCTCTCTGTCTCTGTAAAAAAAAAAAGATTTTATATATATAAATTTATATATAAATAAATATATAAATTTATATATATAAATAAATATATATATCATTTTATTTATATATATATAAAATGATATCAATTGCAATACATCCCCAAATTGTGGAACACGATCCTCAAATGAAATGCATTAAAGTAACCCTTGTGATCGCTGAAGGATTACAACCTTTAAAGCAACACTCTAATGCGGTGTTTCCCAACGTGGGGCCCACGCCCCACAGGGGGGCAATTCGATAGTTAAGGGGGGCAATTTGAAAATGTACTCGACACGACTTTAACTCTTTCGCCCCAGGCCATTTAAATGCAATGCTAGATATCGGTGCCAAATTTAACAAAAAATGCAATTCTTAAATAATTGTGGTAAATAATTATTAAGTATAATTTCGTTTGATGAGACCAAAATATCAACTGGGTGATTGGCGTCGTCAAGTAAACTTCGTCCTGGGTTCACCGCGGAGCATGCCGTCTGCCGCGGGGAACCCCGGACGTTTTAAAAACTCGCTAAACAATGCAGTTATTCTCACCTAATTGGTCCATCGCAACTTCTGTAGTGTTTCACATCATTCAGTTGGTGTTAATTTGAAATAAGTGTCAGTCAAAACTGTTGTAAAAGCTCGTTGATTTAATAAATATACATATATATATTGTATAGATATAATTGGTAAGTATTTTATTTTTATCAATATTAAACTCTTTATTAAGTACTTCTTGCATCAGGGCTAGAAAGCACTAATATTTTATAAATATTATTGGGGCTATAATAGTGCATGCACGACAATTTTAATTTTAGAAGCATAACTTTCCAGAAAATTTTGTCAAGTGGAAAAAATATAGATACCTTTTGTTTGCAGTGGTAGTGTAGTAAATGTGTTATATACATTTAAATAAATATGAATTTTTAGTATACGTTTACTCTATGTCACATTGAATATATTTTAACACATATTTTAATATTAGTTTTTAATTGATCTTATTTTTATTTCTTATAGCCCATAGTAAAATAAGTGGTGCAAGCAAGAAAAAAACTCGTCAATATTCGGAGGAATATTTAAAATTTGGGTTCATACCCGCTGTTCACAATGAGCAGATTCCTTTTTGTCTTTTATGCTAGCAATGCTTGACCAACGAATCAATGAAACGAGGTCGTCTTGAGGCGCATTTGAAGGTGAAACATAGTGCTCATATTAATTCAGATTTGAGTTACTTTAAAACTTTAAAGAAAAATTTTGAAAAAAGAACATTAAAGTCTCTATTTACTGCTCATACTTCAACTAATAATCGTGTTCTTGAGGCTAGTTATCAAATTTCTTTATTCATCGCTAAAACTGGAGAAAATCACACTATAGGAGAGAATTTAATAAAACCATCAATATCAGCATTTCTTAAAACGGTTCTTGAAAAAGATGACAAAGATGTAAAACCTATGCCACTCAGAGACAATACTGTTAGCAGAATAGACAAAATGAGTGAGGATATTGAAAAACAACTTATTGAAAAGCTGAAAACAAGAAAATTCTCCTTGCAAATGGATGAATCAACTTTGAGAGACAGTGAGGCAGTATTGATAACTTACGTAAGATATATTGATAAAGGACATTTTGCTGAAGAAATGTTGTTCTGGAAAAGATTAGAAAGCACCACTTCCTCCAAAGATATATATAATAAGCTAAAAAACTACTTAGATGTCAATGATATACCAATGAAAAATATAACATCTTGTGCTGCAGATGGTGCTCCCAATATGATGGGCAAGAAAAATGGCTGCTTAAAACTGATGAAAGATGCGAATCCAGAAATGATTCTTGTGCATTGTGTTATTCATAGGGAAAACTTGGTAGCTAAAAACATCTCGCCTGTTCTGAATGAAGTATTACATACAGTAATAAAGTGTGTTAATGCTATTAAAGCTAGTGCCAAATGTGAGCATCTTTTCAAGCTATTTTGTGAAGAACAAACTGAAGACCATGTGAGACTTTTACTTCATACTGAAGTAAGATGGCTATCTAAAGGAAACTGTTTGAAAAGATTTATGGAACTGTTTGATACTCTTAGTGATTTCTTAAGCGACAAACCTGAAATGAAGTATCTGTTAACAATAGATGGTAAAGCATTTGTGAGTTATTTAACCGATATCTTTGAAAAACTAAATATATTAAATAAGCAACTTCAAGGAACAAATTAAAACTCTTGTTGATGCAAAAGCAAAGATATTTGGTTTCATTACCAATATTGAGTTATGTCAGAAACATATTAACAACAAAAACTTTAAACAGTTTCATTGGCTCCAAAAATGTGAAGTAACTGATACCGCTTTACTTGTCATTGTCAATCATTTGAATATTCTATCGGCTGATTTAAAAGAAAGATTTTCTGATTTAAAACAAATTGATTTCCCAACATGGATGATGCAGCCAATGTTAGTGGATTTGTCTGATATATCAAATATGCAGTATCAAGAAGAACTCGCAGAATTGCAAAATGATGAGTCAGTTAAAGCTTTATTTAATATCAAAGGAGCGATGGCATGGCTTTGTGAGGAAACAGAAATCAAATACCCAAATTCAACCAAATGTGCAAGAAAACTGTTGCTACCGTTTCCATCTTCATTTTTAGCTGAATGTGGATTTAGTGCTGTAAATGATTTACTGGTAAAAAAAATATATATCGGCTGGATATAACACAACGTGGAGACTTGAGACTAAAGCTAACCAAATTGGAACCTAATATAAAATCTCTGTGCAGCAAGCATCAAGCGCAAGGATCACACTAAATTAAAATAATAAATTAATATAGAAAAATCTGTATTATAATTATTTGGAATTTAAATTTCTGTTTTTCATTATATGTTTTGAAATTTTACTTACTGTGTTTTGTTAACAATTTCATAGTGATTTCTTCCTAGAACCTATCATTTATGTTTATTAAGTGAACAAATCAATTTTTAATGTTAAAAATTATGTATGTTACATAGTGGGGGACATAAAAATTTTAGAAAGGTTAAGGTGGGGCATGGCACAAAAAAGGTTGGGAAACACTGCTAATGAGTTAAAAAAAAAAAAAAAGAGAGACAATAACTTCCCATTACAGCATTCTTCCAAAAGGTTTTACAAAAAAACCTTCAACTCTGGAGGCTCCCCAACCATCAATCTCTTCTGCTTCCGACATCCAACCAAGGACATCGCCAAGGCTGAATGATCCAGGGCTCCCGGAGCAGATGACCCTCTTCCTGACGTGAGGTCAGGTCAGCAGAGGCCTAACCCAACATCACAGTGCCGGCCATCCCTCACTCCACCCATCACGTCTGCACTGTCCTCTCAGAGCGTCACAAGAAGGGTGAGCACAGGGCCATCAGAGACCTGAGAGACCACACTCACTTAACTTTCAATAGAGCATAATGTTACGATTGCTCTATTCTGTTACTGCTAATCCCTTACTGCACTGAATTTATAAATTAAACTTTATCACAGGTATGCATGCATAGGAAAAAATGGGTATACATAGGTTCGGCACTACCCACAATTTTAGGCATGGTGTCTTGGAACATATCCCCTGCGGATGGGGATAGGGGAAACTATACTCTTTCACCAAAGTATCCCAGCATCGAGTAGGAATTCAGTAAATGCAACTGCTAAAACATTAAGAGAAAGACATAAGCTATGTTTTGTCTGCAATGCACATTTAGATAACAATAACAGACACTCAAGATATGCGATGGGAGCACAAAGAAGAAGCCCCTGTCAATGCTGAGATTAGAATGTCTCCACGGACAGGCAGAGCTCACACCACACCTTCAAGTTCAGGTGGAATTAAACCAAGTGGTTAAAAAAGTGTTCCAGAAAAGGAGGACACAGACGCACAGGTCATTGAGAAAAAAAGAATGCAGGATCTGCGGGATACAAGGGAAAGACAGCTGGCTATCACTAAGGTTTTTGTAAGAAGAAGCCAGAAAGGGAAGGCTGGAAAATCAGGCAAGGCTGCAGGGGAGATTTGGGAGAGCACAAGGTCACCCCACGATCGCCAGGAACACAGCGCCCAGAGTGACCCTCTCCAAGAAGCAGCAGTTTCACTGCACACAGAGCACTGACTGCAAGTTAAGAGCAAAGGAAACCTAACCACTCCCCACACATCCTGTCTGACGCCTGTGTTAACGCCGCGTTACTGCCCACCAGGCCCAAGCACCGATCCTGTAAAAATCACTCCGCAAGTCGCTGGGAGTTCAAGGAACCTATTGGCAAACCTCACTTCCAGATGGCGAATTCATTCAACCCACGTTACAAGAAACACTCTTACCATACAAATGCTGTGTGGTTTTTTATATTTTTAAGTTTTGTCATAAATTTGAAAGCATTGTTGAAAGATAGTAAGAGTTATTAATCTTCATATCTGACAGATAAAAAAGACATATAAGCATCGCCCCCTGGTGGGCATGCCGGGTGGATCCCGGTCGGGCGCATGCGGGAGTCTGTCTGACTGCCTCCCCGTTTCCAACTTCGGAAAAATACAAAAAAAAAAAAAGACATATAAACAGGTGTCAGTAAAAATGACGCCATTCACTTTTTAGAAGAAAAAAAATAAATTGTTCTAAAATTATGAAGCTAACAAAGAAAAAATATGAGCAAAATGACAGTTATCTGAAAAATTCATAAATGTGTCTTTTGTAGAACCATAATGATCATATTTTATACTGTCATTCTGCATCTAATTGCTCACCCTGGTCCTTTTCTTCACAGAAGCCATCAGTATCCCACAGAGCCACATTCTGAACTGCAAAAACATACTGTGACCATGGACTTATGAAAAAGTTACTTTGCTGAGCTGTGGTGTATGACAAGTTAATTTTTTGCAATTACATTTTTTCTAGCAATAAATGAAGCTACTGCTTATAACTATCCTATATTATTAAAAATAGGCAAGAAGCCTGACCAAGCGGTGGTGCAGAGGATAGAGCGTCGGACTGGGATGCCGAGGACCCAGGTTCGAGACCCCGAGGTCACCAGCTTGAGAGCGGGCTCATTTGCTTTGAGCAAAAAGCTCACCAGCTTGGACCCAAGGTCGCTGCTTAAGCAAGGGGTCACTCGGTCTGCTGAAGGCCCACGGTCAAGGCACATATGAGAAAGCAATCAATGAACAACTAAGGTGTCGCAATGTGCGACGAGAAACTAATGATTGATGCTTCTCATCTCTCTGTTCCTGTCTGTCTGTCCCTGTCTATACCTCTCTCTGACTCTTTCTCTGTCTCTATTAAAAAAAAAAAAAAGGCAAGAAAACATTCTTTATAATAAACTAATCCAACTCATTTTTGGAAGACATCAGTGGATGTAAGAAAGTTAAACTTTTTGTATAGCTTTTCTATAATATATCCTAAAGTGAAAATCACCACCTCAGCTGAAATAAAGACGCCGCTTAACATGCTGAAGCATGACGATGTGTTCTGAATGCTAATACATAATGCAATGCCAGATCATTTCAAGCCTTTTAGGAAGTGTCACATACTAGCCTTAGTCTTTTGATCATTACTTTTAATTCTACTATATTATGCTAAACATAGCATTCAAAGGAGAAGTCCATTAACTGTCATTTAGAAAGAAATGGCTATTGCACAATAATTTATCTGCAGGGCGTAAATTGTTCTAAATTTAAAATATTTGCAATGACCCTCACTGTCACATACCCCACAGTAATAAAACAGTAGGAAATCATGCATTGTTAAAACCTAGCTACTCCATATAATATACTATCTTTGTACATATGATACAAAATTTGGGAACTATTATGTTTTATTCATTAAAGGAGAGTAGAAGGACATTTAATAAATATCCTCCATATTAAAACCAGAGGAGCTATTTCATGATTGATGATCAGAACAAAACAACCTGGGCCAAGTTTGCAAAGACCCAAATCAAATTTGCTGACCGGAGGAGGATGTCTAAAAAATAACTATGTAACATACATATATTTTTAAAACTCTCTTACTGACTTAAAATTTAACTGAAGCTATGTTTTAATCACAGAAGCCCCATAAAATGTACATTTTCACTGCATTATATAAAAGAAATGTAATGCGTTAAAATGCTATAATAAATCTAATAAATTTTTCTTGGGACTTTAATAAATATATAATAGTATTGATTTTTTTAAATGTATAACACGTTCCCATGTCACTTCCTAAAGTAAAGGGGTTTTTTAAAGCATTAATTTAATATATGTATATTCAAGCCTTGATTCAATAAAAGCCCCCAGAATTTTGAGGATCTTGTGGATCTTTTATTTCAAATCCTTTGTGTGCTTTTTGCTAAAGTGCAACAGAACAGGAGCTCCACAATCTCACATCGCAAGTGCACCAAGAACACCCACTCCGGGGCCATGCGGGTAGGAACTCGAAGAACAGAGGCTGAAATGCAGCTGTCCACACAGCAGACATCTGCTGGACCGGGCCCTCTGTGCCTGGTCTCTGATTATTCAAAGAGGCATAACAAGCATTTCCAGTGTCATTCTGACCTCATAACTAAGGAACCAGCTCAAGTCCCAAGTGTTTCTATCTCCACTTCCCGCCAGCCCCAAGCCTGCTCACTAGTCCGGTTCCTTGACTACTGCGGTGGGCACTGCAGCCAGCTTACCGGGGCCAGGTCTTCATCTCACTTCTCTTCTCCCTGGATGACCCGCAGACCCCAAACACGCAGGACGACCAAAGCCGAAGTCACCCGCTCTCCTCTTCACAAGCTGCTCCACAAAGCTAGTCACCAGCTATCTGCTCGAAGACCAGTGCTCTGAGTCTTTGCCAGACTCCCTCTGCCACCCCCCTGCCCAGCTTCTGGCACTATCCCCCCGGGGAGATGGCCTCCACAACAAGAGCCTGCACAATGCAGCTCCAGTGATGGAAGGGTGGGGCCCAGCAGCTCTGTGGCCCCCCAGGACCAGAGGAAGAAGCTCTGTGCCCCCTCAGGACTGGAAGAAGAAGCTCTGTGCCCCCCAAGACTGGAGGAAGAAGCTCTGTGCACCCCAGGACCGGAGGAACAAGCTGTGCCCCCCAGGACTGGAGGAACAAGCTCTGTGCCCCCAGGACTGGAGGAACAAGCTGTGCCCCCCAGGACTGGAGGAACAAGCTCTGTGCCCCCCAGGACTGGAGGAACAAGCTCTGTGCCCCCCAGGGCTGGAGGAACAAGCTCTGTGCCCCCCAGGACTGGAGGAACAAGCTGTGCCCCCCAGGGCTGGAGGAACAAGCTCTGTGCCCCCCAGGGCTGGAGGAACAAGCTCTGTGCCCCCCAGGGCTGGAGGAACAAGCTCTGTGCCCCCCAGGGCTGGAGGAACAAGCTCTGTGCCCCCCAGGGCTGGAGGAACAAGCTCTGTGCCCCCCAGGGCTGGAGGAAGGCAGCCGTCAGCGCCCCGCACAAGCTCAGCCCTGTCTTCCTCTGTGTGCTCCTCTGATCCCCGCCTGCCCAGAGGCCACTGGGCTGCTGGCCAGTTCCCACACAGTGCTGCCAGAGTGCTGCCCTCTGGCCAGGCAGGCCTCACCTCCTGCACCATACAGGAGACCCCTGGCTCTTCAACACTGTGCGGTGCGGTCTGCAGCTTCCCCTGGCCACGCCAGGCCCTGCACCATACGCCCTGGGCACTGACGTGGCCTCCAGGACAGCCAGGGCCTCAGGACTCCCTGTAGCTGTCCCTGGCAGTCATGAGGGCACGAACTGTGCCCAGTGCCACAAGATAGAGCATTTCAGAAAGTAAATAGGGAATAATCATTGTCTTTTAAGGTGTTTCCCAAAATGAAAAAGGAATGTGGCAACTTAGTTTGGGAAAGTGCAAGGAGCCACTCGACTGCCCGGCTGCATCAGCCACCGGCGGGCTGAAAGAGGGTGGAAGGGAAGCGGCGCTACGTGCGGTTCCAGCAGAGGCAGGGTAGAGCCAGGGGGACAGCACGGGAAGGCCCTGCGAGCTCCGCCTGCGAGAACCCTGGCTGCTCGACCTCAGCCAGCCACACAGACCTCGGGTCCACGGCCCAAGGCTGGAAACTGACTGGGGCACCGTCTCAATGATGTGTACACAGAGCGTCTTAGACTTTCTGCACCTCCCCACACACACACACACACACACACGTTTTCTTATCAACTACTCACAAGACAGTATTTCTCCACTGTGAGGTGAAGACTCGGGTTATTTTCCTATAACTACAGGCTGGAAGTGACCCAAGATTTATAACCCTAACTACACTGCCTACCTAATCAACACGTTAAAGCTGTCCTACATATGACCTCAAAACCCTGGGCCCCGAAACAGCCAAGTCACACAAAACACACATACAGGGCTTCTCTGAAGTTCACAGTAAAGAAGAAAATGAACATCAATGTAACACTTTACTCTTAAATGCACCTAAATGGATCACTTTGCTTTGGATGATGATATAACGTACCAGCGCTGCTGTTAAAAAGCAGAATAACATAGAATTGTTATCTCACAGACCTACAACCCAGACCTGCAGCCCGAGGGTCCCTGTGGGACCAGCCAAAGCATAGCTGCATCCCTTCCAGGAGCCCTAGGGGAGAACTCCTTCTCCAGCCCTCCCCCCATTCTTGTAAAGGCCACCCACATCCATTGGCTCACAGCCGCCTCCTCCATCTTCAAAGCCACAAAATCGACCTGTGGTGGCGCAGTGGATAAAGCGTCGACCTGGAAATGCTGAGGTCGCCAGTTCGAAACCCTGGGCTTGCCTGGTCAAGGCACATATGGGAGTTGATGCTTCCAGCTCCTCCCCCCCTTCTCTCTCTCTCTCTCTCTCTCTCCATCTCTCCCTCTCCTCTCTAAAATGAATAAATAAAAAAAATAAATAAATAAAACTCTTTCTAAAAAAAAAAAAGCCACAAAATCACCACGACCTCCTCGTCCACATTGGAGGATGCTTGTGTTACACTGGGCCCACCCAGATAACCCAGCACAGTCCCCTTTTAGGATGAGCAGACTCACAACCTTAAAAGCCACCAGAACCTGAATTCCCCACTGCCACATAATATGACAAAATCACAGGTTCCCGCATTGTTTATATTGGTGGGGGGTGGGGGGGGGGAGAGTGGAATGAGGAGGCGCTGCCAACCAAATCATCAAGATTAAAACTGGATAAGAATGAAAGTCCAAATTTAATTCTGAGGTTGTGTAGCCCCTCTCCATGAAATGGTCCATGGAGAATAAACAAACAATTCACTACTCCGTTCAGGCTGCTGTCTGCTCCAACAGGGTGCTACAGAATGTAACAGTGTTACTTTAAAAGACGTAGACGTGTGACTTACACCTGCTCCTTGCCCACACTAAGTTTGATGACTCTAGCCTTCATTTGCAGAGACTAATGTGCCATCCTCCACTTAGGTTGACTACATTTACTTAAAAGGTAGAGAGCAAAAGTAACAAAAATAAAGTCACGCCCACCTGTAAGCTAGTGAACATGTATGACATATGTTAGGTAACGAGGATAAATTCCTAAAAGGTGCAGCTCTTTAATACGTAAGAAGCTTTCTGATTATCTCATTTGACTCACCGTCCCTGTGAAGTACATTTACAGAATTACTAGGTCAGAATTTTCCACCGTACTCAGAGAAGGGAGGCGCGCAGACAGCCCCACAGGTATGAACGGGGCCGCTGGTGAGGACGTGCCCACATTCTCTGCAGAGCTGTGGGAAGTGGATGCGGGAAGCCTACATTCAATGAAAACACTATCACACTTTCCCAAACTACGCTGTTCACATATTTTAGATGTGCCATTCTCAAAATAAATAAATAAATAAAAACATACGAAGTCTATGATTACACATTTCTACTAAAATAACAAATCTGAATTAGAATTTTAAGTTAAAAATATTAAAACAAAAATAAAAAATTCTTCAATAAGAAAAAAATAAAAATTAGAAGCATCACGTTTCTTCATTTTTATAATACTTTTCTGGTAATTTGTATAAACTCTGCCGGATCAGTCAAATCAATGAAAGAAAATAGAGATAATGTCCTCAGCCCCTCCCCAGAACTCTACCCCCAGAAGTACATGTAGCAAAGTTGGAGAAAACACAAGATGCTTGTTGATAGTGACAGAATTATTTCAAAACCCAATTAAATCTGTTCGTTCCCTTTTGCTTAATTAAAGTAAAGGCATCAGGATCTTCCTCAGCACTAATCATGTGAGCGCAGGAGAGTGCAGACACAGTAATTAACTTAACCTTATCACTGAACTGTAGCGGTCGTCCAAATGCAGCCCAGTATTGGAGCGAAGAATCAATGCTATCGGGCCAGCCTCTTGGAGTGATGCGGAGATTGACTCACACCATCCGTGATGGGACAGGCTTTGTTCCTGCCTAGCTGTGCTGGATAAATGTTCCTGCTCATAACCTGACTGTGGCAGCTTGACCATTTAATCATTGTACATTAATACATTATTGATATTATAAACATGAAACTGTAAAATCACTTGTCAAAGTAATCAGATCTTATAGATTTTGTGCAAAAATGCAATACAAAGGGATTTTGAATATTAACTGTGCATTTACAAAGAAGGTTGATTATGGGTTTTTAAATATATGTAGATGTTTTATACATAGTCAAGTTCAAGTTCTACAGAAATACATTTGGGGAATTTAAATGAAATCATTCTGTGCTCCATCACCATCAAACGTACGCACGGCTGGTTTTAACACAGTTTAATTCGACCTAAAAGACTGATGTTTATGCAATTTCTAAAAATTCAATTTGTTCAATTATGCCAATTTACTTGATATTTTATTTATTTTACTGGAAAATATTTCAAAGTATAAGAAAGCATCTTTTGAATATACATCGCTTAAAGCCATCTATTTATTCATTATTCTCAGTTAAGTTTAAGCATATTTTGTTATTTTCCTGAAGGATCAAAAATTCTGTTGCCAAGAAATTATTCTGAGGTCTTTCACTTTCACCAAGTACGACACTGAATCACAGGGGACGAGGATCAGCAAATTCCCTGCGACAGGCCCCAGGCCCGCGGAGGCAATGCAGCTGACACACGTTGATGTGCCATGCCTGGGCACATTATGTTCACATAGGGGTACATCTGGGCACCCTTTATGGCAATGCAGCAAACAGCCAATCATTTATTCCACCCTAATTAGCACACATGTAAATCGTCACCAATCACGCCACGTGCAGGGCGGCCGTTGTGTCAGCCATACAGCAGGCTGGCAGGACACGCGGCCCAAGGAGGAGGAGACACTCCCGGGCCTGGTCTGAACCTGCCTTCACACCGGCAGGTCCCCATCAGGCTGGAACCAGCTCTCCCTTTCAAATCTGATCAGGGAGACCCACAGGGAAAAGGTCAGCAGGCAGAAAGCTGAGCAGCCACCATTCTTGATCCTGTTCTCGGCCCAAGAATACACCTGAAGCTACGTGCTTCTCGTTCACTTAAAAAGCACACTTGCTACCACAAGCAAAAGTCAAGATTAAGTTAAAAACAGGCTTCATAATAGAAAATGCAAGAAAATTTTGAAGACTGTCAACCATAATATACAATAATGTATAGAATCACTAGACTATAGTATTAAATAAACGTCTATGTGCCTATGTGTGACAGGAGGCAATGCCTACAAAGGCCTATGGTCAGTATAAGAACTGTATGTTAAAAGCCTATGTAGGTCATTATGTGTCTTCTTATTAGTCATTTGTTAGCATATACATCTAAATTAATTTTTGTGCCTAACTACCAAAACCAGTAACTCCATCTTTGAACATACTTAGAAACATTTTATTAAAAAATATAAATAGACAGCACTTAGTTTAGAATTTTTTACTTGTTCCTTTCTGTTATTTCTTTCACCACAATGAAATCCTCATGCCATTTTTAGATAAAAGTATGCACAATAGTAATTTACCAAATAAGAAAACTGTTCAAAGTTAGAAGGCACAGAGATTGTGCCAATAAAAATTTATGTAGCGTCTACACTGAAATGTGTTGTACGGAAAAGGTTTCCCCAAGAAATAGAAACTTGTACGGTTTTTGAATATTTGTTTCACTTATTAATACCAGGGAGCAGTCCACTCAACAAGAGCTGACGGAATGACAGCCAGAACCATGCTGGCACCAGGTGAGGAATGAATGTCTGAGGTCACCTGCCACCCCTCGGACAGAGAGATGCATAAATACCTCCAACCAATACACTAAGGGGCACCACATGGTTCTGAAGTGACAAGAAATCTTCCTCAAGAAAGCAACCACCATCTGATTTCTTAAACTATTTTAAGTATACTAAAATTTTTTTTTTTTGTATTTTTTGGAGCCAGAAATGAGGAGGCAGTCAGACAGACTCCCACATGCGCTCGACCGGATCCACCTGGCACGCCCACCAGAAGGCGATGCTCTGCCCATCCTGGGCGTCGCTCTGTCGCGACCAGAGCCACTCTAGTGCCTGGGGCAGAGGCCAAGGAGCCATCCCCACCGCCCGGGCCATCTTTTGCTCCAATGGAGCCTCGGCTGCAGGAGGGGAAGAGAGAGACAGAGAGGAAGGAGAGGGGGAGGGGTGGAGAAGCAGATGGGCGCCTCTCCTGTGTGCCCTGGCCGGGAATCGAACCCGGGACCTCCGCACGCCAGGCCGACGCTCTACCACTGAGCCAACCGGCCAGGGTATACTAAATATTTAATCCACTTATAAGACAACACTGTACTAATAACTCGCTCTGAGTGTGTTAGGGCTATGCTGAGTAAACAGAACCACCACTGTCTCCGCCTTTGAGGACTCTGCAGTCTGGTGGGCGGAGACGCTGAGCACACCACCATCACAGCAGGCCTATGGAGCTGGAGGCTGCACAGGAAGGCGGGGGACAGGACTCAGGGACCCGGGCCTCTCACAGGTGTTGGCAAGACCAGGGCACAGGGACAAGATTCAGTAATCAGCCAACCTAAATCAAGAATCACCCCTACCCACCCCCAATCACTCTCAGTCCCTTCCCCTGACTTCCACTTCTCCAGAGAGCTCACCACTGCCTAACGCTGGTTTTGCTGCTGACTGTCTACAGTTCATGAACATGAAGGGGGCTCCATCAGAGAGCAGATGCGGCCAACTCTGCTCCCGGGGGGGGGGGGGGGGGGGGGCCTGCTCCCGGCGGACCCGGTCCCAGGACACATCAGGCACTGCGTAAATATGGGTGGTATCATCAATATGAAAGCAGATGAACAAACCAACCAACCAACACGCCAGTTAATGAGTGACATGCACTATTCTGGCTGGCTCAGATCCGGGGAGCACACACTCCACCTGCCAGACCTGGAGGCGCTCAGGGTTCCACGTGGTCCTGAGACTGTGGTGCCAACATCCGCATGGGGGACACACCGGCTTCTTGAGAAAGCCTGACTTAGAAAAACGGAAGCCGCCCCCTTTCTCTTCCAAAATGTTCATGGCTGTCTGTTCCGCATTAAAGCTGCTCTTGCGGTAGAAATAATAACTCAACAACACAAGCAATCCCTGTGAGCTCACCACAACAGAAGTGGATGCTCTGGGGAAGACGACAGAGGAGTTCAGCACAGTAGGAAGAGCACGGAACAAGGAGGCAACAAACACCAATGTGACGAATCTTCCAAAATTCACAAATAAGTCCCCCAAAATAAAAATTCTCTGATAACACAGAATTTTTGCGGCAGAATCTTCATTTTTAGAATTGGGCATCTGAAACCTATATAATTATGTTAATTAACCATTGTCACCCCTATAAAGTCAATTAAAAAAGAAAGAAAACATATTGTTACAGACAGCAAAGCCACATTGCACTGAGTGAGATGCAGCTGAGGACCCCGGAGGGGGCAGGAATGACAAACAGCATCAGTCATTCAGTTCTACATTAGCCCTAATTGTTGATGGAGAAAGGAAAGCAAGAAACTGATCTTTAGTAGCTGACAAGGACACCGGCTCGCAGACAACCAGTGCAAACAGAGTCCTAAAGACCCAGCACAAACTACGCTTTGAGCATAAACAGGAACTACAGTTCTGTGTTTTATATGCAGAGTTTGTTCTCACCTACAAAAGAAAGTTCACATCTCACATCAAGACCTTATTTAACCTATTTCTTTTCATTTTCATATTGTCAAAAATGTCCGGTACATGTTTTCTCTCTATTTACAAGACAAAAGCTATTAATTTGTAAATATATCCCTATCACATTTAATCACTAATAAGGGACAAAAAATACAATTTCACCAACATACTTGACTTCTGAGTTTTGCTACACTAAAAGATACAGTCTCTCTTAAAACAAACCATATAAAAATACATGCTAACTATATTTTTAAATAGTTTAACCTACAATCAGAACTAGGGTCTTAGTCTACCAATATAGAGCTATAGATGTGGAACATACATACAACACATTTTAACTAGGATAATTACAGGCTCTGTCTGAAAACATTCTTCTGAGGCATTTAATAAATGTAAGACACTATCATGGGAAGAGCATCTGCACAATTGAGGATTTCTCCCACATTTCCATAGGGCTCCCTCCCTATTCAACCAAATTCGAGCTGGCAAGCACAAGGCCCACATGCCACCACTGACCCCTCCCAGCCTCCGTGCCCCATGACATCACAGGCGGCCTCAGCATCTCTCTCAACACTGCCTGCACTCACCCACTTCCAACACACTGTTGCAGAAATCTATCCACCTTTCCTGAGCTTAACTCAGCGTACCTTACTGATAAGTTGGACTTTCTGAGTTTACAAAAACAAAGTAACACTTTTCTTGTGTCTAAATACCATACACATATCATTAGTTATCAATCCTCTATAAACTTGCTATGAAACTAACTCAGCATGGCATAGATTGATCAAAATGTATTTCTGATGTTAAAACACAATATTTAGCTGATATTAAAAACGCAGCTACGGGGCCCTGGCCGGTTGGCTCAGCAGTAGAGCGTCTGCCTAGCGTGCGGAGGCCTGGGTTCGATTCCCGGCCAGGGCACACAGGAGAAGCGCCCATTTGCTTCTCCACCCCTCCGCTGCGCTTTCCTCTCTGTCTCTCTCTTCCCCTCCCGCAGCCAAGGCTCCATTGGAGCAAAGATGGCCCGGGCGCTGGGGATGGCTCTGTGGCCTCTGCCTCAGGCGCTAGAGTGGCTAAGGTCGCAACTTGGCGACGCCCAGGATGGGCAGAGCATCGCCCCCTGGTGGGCAGAGCGTCGCCCCTGGTGGGCGTGCCGGGTGGATCCCGGTCGGGCGCATGCGGGAGTCTGTCTGACTGTCTCTCCCTGTTTCCAACTTCAGAAAAATGAAAAAGAAAAAAAAAACAAAACGCAGCTACGGAAGGGTCAATCTCTTAATCACAGAACTGGAGTCTATGTGAGATGAGGGAAAAGAAAATCTTTATGGAAAGAAAATATCTGCTATAAAAAGACACTTTTCTACTATGTCTCTGCTATTAGGATAAGAGGCACAGTAATTACAGGATGGATGCATCTGCAAGTCAACAGTGCCTTATGGACCTCCTGCCCTCTCACTGCACTGTCTCTCAGGAAACAAGGCGCAGTGCAGGGCTCAGTCTAAGGCATCCCAACACTGCACCAGAGCTGGTCACGCAAACAGCACAGCACCTCAACTTACGCAAGAAAAAGCAAACTTACACTCCACAAAGACTTGTTGTTTACAAAAAATGATGGCTGTGCCAATGTGGTTTTAGTATTAAAGAACTGGAAATAATTTTTTTTTTTTCTTTTTTCTTTTTTCTGAAGCTGGAAACAGGGAGAGACAGTCAGACAGACTCCCGCATGCGCCCGACCGGGATCCACCCGGCACGCCCACCAGGGGCGACGCTCTGCCCACCAGGGGGCGATGCTCTGCCCATCCTGGGCGTCGCCATGTTGCGACCAGAGCCACTCTAGCTCCTGAGGCAGAGGCCACAGAGCCATGCCCAGCGCCCGAGCCATCTTTGCTCCAATGGAGCCTTGGCTGCGGGAGGGGAAGAGAGAGACAGAGAGGAAAGCGCGGCGGAGGGGTGGAGAAGCAAATGGGCGCTTCTCCTGTGTGCCCTGGCCGGGAATCGAACCCGGGTCCTCCGCACGCTAGGCCGACGCTCTACCGCTGAGCCAACCGGCCAGGGCGGAAATAATATATTTTTAACAGAATAAAAGGTTCATCATTTCATGAACCTGGAAACTTAACAGAGGTGGTCAATTATCTAACAAGTGTCTTTGGGTCCCTCTGGCCATGAACTCAGGTGTGTGTCACACTCAGCACCCCTGAAAGGTACAGCCATCCTCGGGACGACAGAAAAGAGCTCCTTCTCTTGCACTTAGGACACCTGTGCTGAGTTACGTGCTGCTGATGGCCACATCTGGACCAGGGGGAGGCTATGCAACAACTCTCCACACAGGTCCCATAAAAACAAGTCTCTTTACACAACTGAACAAATGGGGCAAACTGACATGCGGACCCTACCTCTACCTTTCACAGATGTTCACCACACCTACAAATATTAACTGATTAATTAATCAATATGCATGCGTGTGTTTGCAGGCAGCCTAGGGCTATTTGTTAGTTCATCATTTACCAGCAGGACAAGTCATGGTAAGGTAACTCGTTGATGATTTTATTACTAAACCATGACCATGTTCTGTAAAAAAGTCAATGCTCACAGCAATCCAGTAGGGCCATCCATATATCTATCATAGCCATGCTCGCATTTATATGCCTGTCTTTCTGTCTGTCTAGGTGCACGTGCACGTGTGTGCACGTGAGTGTAGCACCTGAGTGTGTTTAAGTGCAAATACATATATAGGAGTCAGCAAAGGTAGGTTCACAGTTGAGAGTAAACAAAACAGTTTATTCTTATATTATTAATTACTGTATGTATTATTTTCCATACAAACATATATTTATACATAAATACATGTGTGCATCTGAGATTCTTCTTCTAATTGACAAAGCATCTAACCAATATATAATGCTAATTTATATACATCAGAAACAATGTAAGTCAGGAGTAAATACATCTCACTTTATATATTCCAAAAATAATCTGCTTTTCTTTAGTCTTTTTCTACTTCAAGCAGAATATTTACTACTTTAGAAAAGAATGAATACAATATCTATAGTAAAAAAAAATATTGATAATACTACAATGTTTTTCAGCTTAGAACAGTGATAATAATAAAGTTTATCTCACTTTATAATCGTGAATATTCCTGAACTGCTATAAAGAAGATGAAGCACTTGCTATTAGATCACACATTTTGGGTAACTTCCACTGAAAACACCAGAGATGTGTTCAAGAGAAGAAACTGACCCAAGCAAAACAAGACACAAGCACCCTTCTCATTTCTTATCCACAGTCAGAGCGGAGAAACCTTCCTTACACACAGCTATAGTATCACATCATAAAGTCGATGTCAACTGAAAAAGCCATGTAATAATATGCAAATGGCATTTAATCAGCAGCCCTCCGAATGTAACGCCACCTCTGATCTAATACCTCATTAGAGGAGCATTCAAGATGGAATATTAACAGGCATGTTCCTTTATAGATATGTTCACCATGGTAATGGTGGCTGAAACGGCACCCCACAGCGGGCGATGCGCACACTAAGCTAAAACATAAGTAAATTAAACCACCAACTCAACTTTCAAGTTTGAATGTCAAGATCTACAAAATAAAGCTGATGCATGCATTTTATTTATTTATAGGGGTTTATGACATCTATTTCCTAAATCTGGGAAACAGTCTTCTCTCTCCACAATACAATGAACAGAAGGGGGACAGAATTATTAACAGGTCAAAGGCCAACATTATAAAGAAAACTAGAACTACAGGAAAAAAAAATGTTTAAATACATAGGCAGAAATCAGGGTCATGTGGAACATCAGACTCAAGTCAGAAACCATGATAAGGAAGAAACACAGCCTTCGTCAGCACTGAGAGAAGGGTTAGCTAGACTAATCGCCCTGTTTTGTGTCTTGGTCCAGGTGCCAGTTCCATGGGCACTGAAAATTCATCAACTCGCCTGACCAGGCGGTGGCGCAGTGGATAGAGAGTCGGACTGGGATGCAGAGAACCTAGGTTTGAAACCCTGAGGTCATCAGCTTGAGCACAGGCTCATCCGGCTTGAGCAAGGCTCACCAGCTTAGCATGGGGTCGCCAGTTTGAGCATGGGATCATAGATATGATGGTCGCTGGCTTAAAGCCCAAGGTTGCTGGCTTGAGCAAGGGGTCACTCGCTCTGCTGTAACCCCACGGTCAAGGCAAATATGAGAAAGCAATCAATGAACTAAGGAGCCGCAACAAAGAATTGATGCTTCTCATCTCTCTCTCTTCCTGTCTGACTTTCCCTATCTGCCTGTCCATATCTGTCCCTCTCTCTGTCTCTGTCACAAAAGAAAAATCATCAACTGCACACTTAAGATCTGCCTATACACAACATATACATATACAAATCGTATAGATCACAGTAAAATTAAAGCCAGAGCTATGTTTATAGGTACAGGAAAACAGCACATACAGGAACAACAAGAATTTCACAGGATGGTTGATCGTAGCAATAAGTAATCACAGCTTTTGCAATAACAGTTGTTTCCTTTTGATGAAGTTGACCCACTAACTGATTCAAGCAGGGGCAAGCTGGCTTGATGCAAACAGCACTTGGGATAATTATCTAGTGTCTTAGTCTGCATGGGCTGCCAGGACACAATACCACAGACTGAGTGGCTCAAACAACAGACATTTATTTATCATGGTTCTGAGGCGGGTCCATGATGAGGGTGCAGCACAGCTGGGTTCTGGTGAGACGGCACGTGCTCCCTGGGCCCCCACGTGGCAGAGAGAGAGCACCAAGTGAGTTCTGTGACCTCTCCTTCTAAAAGCAATGATCCTACCCCATCAGGGCCCCACCCCATGACCGGGTTTAATCTTATTTAACTCCTTACAGATGATGTATCCAAACATAGTCCCACTGGGGGTTAGGGCTCAGAAATATGACTCCTGGAGGGACAAACTGAGTCCACAGCACCTACTAAATGCCTGACACCATTAGAATACCAATAAATATATTTTAATCGTTGATAGATAGATCTAAGGAAAAAACAAGAATAGGTTCCAGAAGCAAACCAACAATTGCACCTCAGGATGAGAAAGGCTAACACCCAAGGCAGACAACAACCAAGTGTGGTCTCAGTGCTAGTCCTTTCCTTTCCTAAAATAACTCTATCACTTCAAACGAACAGTTAGAGACTAAGCCCTCTCCTACCACAGAAATAGCTAACAGTTTTTGAAGACTGAAGGAAAAGTTGAAGAGAATGACCTTTAAGAAAGAAGAGGAAAAACCAGTTTGGACCCAGGGGGAAGGGTTAACAAGTGTGGGAGCAGGACGGGGGAAGAGGAGGCCCTGAACTATCTCCACTGCAGCGCGCAGCGGGGGGTGGCATCACGCTCTGGTCTGCCTGACCACAGGCACAGCCTACGCAGTTTGCCATCACCTCAGAGACGGATGTGGGTAATCTTGGCCCAAAGGAAATGCCACATATGGGGCAGTGCAGAATCTGCTCGTGGTAAACTATAGGTGGTTTCTAGCTAGAACAATTCTCCTGACAAAGCAAGAGGAAAAGAGTTTAGACTTAGGTGCACTATAGAATTTATTCAAAAATTTACTTTGCACAGATGATTTGGGGAATTAGAAAATAGTGGCATATTAAATTTAGTAAACCTCACAAATTAGAGCAAAATATTTCCCACTAAACAAATCGTATTTTACTACCCAAGTGTTCTTAGGAAATAGACTGTAAAGTATACATGGATTTAAAACTTGGACACATTTGGCCTACTTTTATTTTCACTTCAGCTTCATAAGGACAGTTAGCTATGGGAATGTTGTACAAATTGTGTGAACGGCAGTGGCCATAATGATGCAAACAGCACCACCTTCCGGTTTAGGGGCCGCTTCTCTCCGATAAGAAGAGCCAATGAACACACTGTTCAAAGAGAACAGTTCTCATCACTTAACGTCCAGTCTTTCAGTAAAACAAGGACACGGACACGTTAGAAATCACTGTTCAAGTATTGGCTCTGTTGTTTTAAATGTGATTCTATTTATCTCTTAATATTTTAACTGTTAAAAAAAAAACATAAATTGGGAAAGCTCTCCCCTATAAACTTATCTAAAAAATAAAAATTGCCAGCTTAGATTTGTCCAAATCTAACAAATTATCTCCACTCCTTTATCAACAAATGAAAGCACTCACCCTCATTTGGTCACAAGGTGACATTTTAAGTCTCGAAACTGCCCCAAGCCCTCTAGATATGTCCAGGTACCATCTATCTCTTCCAAAAAGACTACGCTGAGCTCACATATACAGCCATCCTTCAGGAAGGACCCACATGCCGCCCCACTATTTTTTAAATAACACATTCAACTCTTGTTGTTGACAAGAAAGTTTCGCACTAACCAGAATAACAACAAGCTGGGTCCAGCGCTAGGCCCGACAGGCAGTTCCTCTCGGGCTCTCTGCTTCCCTATTGGCTTTCACCTCGTGGGGCCCAGCCTCACTCAGAGCTTGTCTTTGTGATGCAACAGTGACCTGTTCAGTCCCAAACACATCTGGGAAACTGGGCCCAAATGTATTTTGAATGTGGCAGAGCAAGAACATTAAAAGTGATGCCTAAGCGACTCAGAACCGCCCTTGGTGGGGGGTTAAGAGGAGGCATGAAGGGATGGCGGGGGGGGGGGGGGGGGGACCAGACAGGAGCACTCGCTGACCAGGGGCCACCGCCCTACAAATGGGTGCTGCCGAAGACAGGAAAGCCAACCTTCCCCAAACCTCCTGACACTAAGGGAAGGCAGTCGGAACCAGGCAACAGTGACAGTCTTGGGTCTTTCTTGCACGATCATACTCCATGTCCATGTCCATGTCCATGTGGGCTGTCGCTGAGGCAGGGCAGGCGGAGGCATCAGCAGAGAGGAAGCAGTGTCCTTTGTCCTTTCCGACCCCCACTCCCCACTACTCCTCAGACAAGACCCGGGGCGTGTCTCAGGAATGAATTTACCAAACTATTCTCGAGATATCAAGCTGTGTCCTTCTGCTCCCAGACTACATTCCTGAGGCAAACGTACAGGCAGCCTCAATTCTGTCTGCCGAGTGTCTCACGAGCGCCTGGCCTCAGACACAGGGCTGCGGTAACATCGATCCTGACCAGACGAGTGGATGGACCTGTGAGGACAGGACCCTGTGGAGGACCGACGTCAGAGCCTGTTAGGTCTACAGCGGGCCGACATCAGACACACGGGCACAGATACCGTTAACGAGGTAAGAGGCAGAGGACCAACTCAGCTGAGCTGCTCACACATCCTGGCGCTGGCACGCACGGCTTATTGAAAGCGGAATGTGCACTCGACGGTCTGTTGGTGCGGAATCACACCGTGACTCTTTTTTAAACGGCTCCTACTTTCTTATGTTTAAAACTCCTTAGTTTTACTCTATTTCCACTTGCATGGAGCTTCTGACGTTTAGAACCTTAGTCACTATCATGATTGTGGCCCGGCATCCATTATGCATGAACAAAGGAAAAGTATCACAGTAACAGACCACTTCGGGACCCTGTCAACGGAATGTGTTTCTGTGCTGTTGACCTGCACGCTGGAACGAGGAAAGGCAATCAGATATGCTGATACGATGCGGCACTGACGGAGACACCACTGGGTTTCCTCCCCCGTAGCTGTTAGTGCTATCACGGATTTTAATCCATGGTATATTCTATACCCATTAAAAATCTTAGACCATTGATTTACGCCTTCATTTCAGACATGCTGAGCTCTTCAAAAGAAATGTTCCAAAAGAGCACGCCCTGTAAACTGCAATTCTGACATAAAACAAATGTTACAATGCTGGCCCCTTCCCTGAATATACAGCAGTGTAGTCCTTTTTGGTCTCCACAATGGAGCTTATTAGTTTTGCAGAATTTAAGTTTTAATTCATCGTTTAATTTTTAATTAAGCAGTTTCTTTCCTCGGGATGTGCTCTCTGCTCTCGTGTCAGCCACGGCACACACATAAACGAGATCTACGGTATGACCATCAGACAGTGCCATGCATGACGGGACTGCCCTGTGAACTTCAATATGAAAACAATCACAGCAATAGTCGTTTTCATTTGTCGTTAATACTTAAATAATTTAGCTCAGAGAGTGCTCAAAAAAACTAAAAGCCTGAATACAAAAGTACAACCAAATCACTTCCTCTACACAGAAGTCTTTTTCACATTTTAGTTAAAAATAATGAAGCTTTCTTGCATGATCATACTCCATATTAAAAGCTAATTTGTATTTTATTTTCCTGTGGAAACTGGGGACCTACACTGGCATATGTGCCAAAGGATACCTCACCCCCTCCTGGGAGCAGAAGCGGGTATACAACATTGCCCACCTATTAGGAAATGAACGCACTGAGAGTGAAGACCCAGCGGTTGACGAGGGAACGCAAACTTCCACGTCGACTGAGGAGTGTGGACAGAGGTCCCATTAAATTTTTAAAGTGATTATCACCGTAAGTGTTCGAGCACAAGGCTCTCCTCTCTGGCAGCCTCTGAAGACCAAGCTCCCCAAAGCAGCTGCCGTGCATGGAGGGTAATGTCTCAGTATCTGCAGAGCTTTCTAAAAAAAATGTTCAAGTCTGTTTAATACACATCTGTAGGTTATTTTATTCAGTGTAATTTTTAAACAGTGACTTTGTTTTTTATGTGTTATATAGCCTCAATCTAATGAAATTAAAAAAGATGTTGATAAAGGAAAACTAACCAAAAAAAAAAAAAGTCTGTGAAGGATGCCTGTAATATCCTGCCCCACCTCCAAACCATCCAGAGACCACACGCAAGCTGGGCTGCATCCTCACCAGGAGACAGGGACGCACAGGACAAACCATTTCCGTGTCACCTCCATGTCACTGGCCTCTCCCCTAGCTCTCCTCGCCCCTGGCCCTCTGCGTGAATAAAGTAAAGGCGCACACACACATGCATGCACACACATTCACGCACATGCATGCACATACATACACACGTGCACACGCATGCATACGCACGTGCACATGTGCACAAACACACACACACACACACATCCCTCCTACGTGCTTCTGTTCCCTTTCTCCTGCTGAGGGAAGTTCCAGGAGGCTCTTTCAGATCAGTGGTGTCACGGCTGTGAGTAGGGTGTAATGCAGGAACTGCTCACACATCCACAGGTTCCACTGTTTTCCTAAGGAATCTTTATATCCGATATTTCTAATATTCCTAAGGAATATTAGCTATAAACGCAGGGAACCACTGTCAAGGAGGAACACTGGTTACCTCATAGTGGCCTCCTGTGGAGGACACAATCTTTCATGTTCTAAATCACACACTTGTTCCCTGAATGCATATGATGATATTTATTTTTAAAAGAAGAAAACTAACTGAAAGCCATGCTGAGGGAAAGGCCAGACAAGCTGCGTGTGGGTGACAGGTCTGTATGCCCTGAGCGGGGGAGGCCGGAGCACCCACACTCACTGCGCCACGGTCCCTGCAGATACGCCCTACGGGAGTCCTGTCACTCCCTGCAATGCACTCCGACTACAAGTAAACAGTGGACCAGCGGAGTAGTCACTATTAACACCAAATAACCTGAGTAACTTGAAAATGCAGGTAATCCTAACTGAAAGGCAGTCTTCCTATCCACATAGAAATAGCACTACATGACATTCATATATTATACACACACATGCACACTCACACAAATTTTATCTTACATGTTTGTAACATAAGCCAGCACAGTAAATATTAAACAACCATCATTCCTATGTTACAAAGTCGGAAACCAAGCACCAACCAAGACAAGATGAACGTGTTCTTTTTTTTTCTTTTTTTTTTTTTGTATTTTTCTGAAGCTGGAAACCAGGAGGCTGTCAGACAGACTCCTGCATGCACCTGACTGGGATCCACCTGGCATGCCCACCAGGGGGTGATGCTCTGCCCATCTGAGGCATTGCTCTGTTGCAACCAGGGCCACTCTAGCGCCTGAGGCAGAGGCCACAGAGCCATCCCCAGCGCCCAGGCCAACTTTGCTCCAATGGAGCCTTGGCTGCTGGAGGGGAAGAGAGAGACAGAGAGGAAGGAGAGGGGGAGGAGTGGAGAAGCAGATGGGTGCTTCTCCTGTGTGCCCTGGTTGGGAATCGAACACGGGACTCCTGCATGCCAGGCCGACGCTCTACCACTGAGCAAACCAGCCAGGGCCTGAACATGTTCTTTAGCACAAAATCACAGGGAGGGAAAAGACAAACCCCATGCTTCTGTGAGAGCTAGGAGAAGCGGGCAAGTCCACAGGACCAAGTGAACACCAATCCTCGTCCCACCTCCGACACTCCACCCACCACCCAGGCTCCGAGGGGCAGTGGGCGGAACGCGAGCAGGGACATGTCCACAGGACGAGAAAGCAACCATGGGCAGTAAGGAAGGAGAGAGAGGTGGAACATCAGGCTGAAAAACAGAGCCAGGGCAAAGACACTTGGAAGAGTAAAGAATCAAAAAGTAAAAATAAACCCTGTTCCTTTTAGCCAGGACAACACCACCACTGCTACACTCTGCCTACAGGCCACATGTTTGCATCGGGACTACAGACAGAAGGAAGCAGGGCAGTCATCCACCTATTAATGAGAGATCCCCCCAAACAAAAGGGGTATGGGTATTACACAGCCAAAAGAGCCAATGTCTCAACCTCCATCAGCTTCTGCATTTCTCCAATCTCGTCCACATCTGCAATCTCAGAGCCATTCTCATAAGCAATCTGACAAACAGGGCAGTAAGAATCAACAGCGGCTCAAGGTGGCCAGTAACTCTGGCCTGGCCTCTCTAACTTCTTTTAAAAAAGTAAAGAATCATAAAAAAAAATTAGATTTGCCACGTAGACCAGAAGCCAAATTCCTATAGTTTCCTTAATTATCTCGGTTTCATCTTCTATAAAGTAAAAATAACAATCATCGGTCCTTCAATGTCATGTGTTTTTATAAAATGACATTATAGAGAATTATGTAACTCCAAAGTGTCTTAAAATAATGGTTTTTGATTATCAAATAAAAATTCAGGCTGACGGGCCCTGGCCAGATGGCTCAGTGGTAGAGCGTCGGCCTGGCGTGCAGCAGGAGTCCCGAGTTCGATTCCTGGCCAGGGCACACAGGAGAAGCGCCCATCTGCTTCTCTACCCTCCCCCCTCTCCTTCCTCTCTGTCTCTCTCTTCCCCTCCTGCAGCCAAGACTCCATTGGAGCAAAGTTGGCCCCGGTACTGAGGATGGCTCCATGGCCTCTGCCTTAGACGCTAGAATGGCTCTGGTTGCGACAGAGCAACACCCCAGATGGGCAGAGGATCGCCCCTGGTGGGCGTGCCGGGTGGATCCCGATCCGGCGCATGCAGGAGTCTGTCTGACTGCCTCCCATTTCTAACTTCAGAAAAATTAAAAAAAAAAAAAAATTCAGGCTGATGTAGTTTCAAAAATTACAGAGTAAACAGTTAAGCTTCCAGCCATGATGGAGTAACGAGGTTTGTCGTCACTGTAAGTGACTAAAAAAATGGATAAATTTTAGGAAACAATTATTTCCAAAACCCAGACAATGGACAGAGTAGAATCGTGAGCCCAGAAAAGAGGAACAAAGGAGGTAAGACATGCGACTACTCTGGAGTCACGCCAAGAATCAGTGTGAGGTCCGCATGCAGGGGTTGCACGGAACAAAGAGCACCCTAAGGAGACAGAGACAGTCAGGGAATCTGGATGTTCAGACAAGCACAGGAGAGAGAGCAGCCAGAGGAAACGGCCCCAAAACTCTTCACAAGAGTTCCCGTGGGTCCTTGGCTGAGCACTAAGCCAAGCCTGGACCAGGTGAAATTCCTTAAGACCAGGAGAAACACTTAAAAAAGTGCACTGTGAGTTACACAGTTCCCATCAATCACAAGTAAATGTGGAAGTTTTCAAGTTCTGACCAGCCAGAGTGATAAGTCTTCCTCGATCAACTGAAGCTTTAGCCATTCGGAAGAGACACAGACAGGGTACATCTTAACAGCGGGTGAAACTCACCCAGAGTGAGGTGTCCTTCAGACTTGCACAGAGAGACTTAACAACAAACCTTCAAAGGGTCAAGATGATTCTCAAGTGACTGACATGATTGCCAGAAATAAATCCAACGTTCCTTAAAGAAACATTACAAGATGAATCACAAAATACACCGAATTCACAATATCCACAACCACCCAGTCAAAAATTGCTGGACGTGCAAAGAAGCAACAAAAAATAACTCATAAACAAAACAGAGAAGGAATCAATTAATAGAGACAAACCTTAGGATTACACAATGGTGGAATCAGCAAATGTATTCTTTAAAACAGCTACTACAAATACACAAGTGAATTTAAAGAAAAGCACTTTTTAAAATGAGGAAGAAGCTTGGAAGATTTTTAAAGAAAACTAAAAGAAATGAGAAGAGACTCAATAATCTGAAAAACCATCTCAAACAGGCTAAGATATGTACTATCGAGATTCCAAGACAGAATCACTGGAGATGAGAAGAGTAAGAGAGAAAAAAAAATATTTGAAGAAATAATGACCTGAATTCTTCCAATTTTTAAAAAATAAAATCCATCCACAGAACAAAGAAATTTAACAAATCCCCAGCAGCACAAGTACAAAAGAAAGCACAATAAACATCAAAATATAATTTCTGAAAAACAATTAAAAAGAAAAACTAAAGTGGCAAAAGTAATGATTTATTGAACAGAACAAAAAAGATTTCTCATCAAAAAAAGAGATAAGAGAATAGAAGACAACAGGATGCATTTAAATAAAATAAA
The DNA here is from genome assembly GCF_036850765.1 of Saccopteryx bilineata. Classification (NCBI taxonomy): domain Eukaryota; kingdom Metazoa; phylum Chordata; class Mammalia; order Chiroptera; family Emballonuridae; genus Saccopteryx; species Saccopteryx bilineata. Next base: position 3,265,913 of record NC_089500.1, read on the forward strand.
AGAGTCTCAACCTAGAATTCTCTATCTAATAATTTTTTTTTTCAAAAACGAAGACAAATAATGATTTTCAGACAAACAAAAACCTGAGAAAATTAATCACCAGCATACAGTACAAAAACAGTTACAGGAAGGTTTTTGGGGGAAAAAAAATCAGACCAGGTAGAAATGTGGGTCTAAACAAATCAAGAGTACCAGAAGTGGTAAATGTGGGTGCACACTATAGACTTTATTTCAATATTTAATTTATTTAAATGAAAATTCCCTGCAAGAATTTGTGGCATTTTAACACACATAAAAATAAAGTACTTGACAATAGGAAAAAGGTAAGCAGTGAACAAAGGCCTACTGTTGTAAGGTTCTTACACTTGACATGAAGTAGTGTAACAATGGAATTTAAAGACACATAGTATAAACTCTGCAGCAATCACTAAAATAATAAAGCAAAGAGGTTTTACCGATAAGCCAACAATGATGATCAAATGGAACTCAATCCAAAAGAAGATCAGAAAAGAGCAGGAAAAAGAAGCAAAGAATAATACAAAACCAAGAAAGATCAAAATAACAGATTTAGTTAAAAAAGACATCATCAGGAAAAAAATGCCAGACTCAACTACACAAGAAAGCAAAAACAGTAAAAAAAAAAGGGGGGGGGGTAAGAGAAGAAAAAATATATACCATGATAACACTAAGCATAAGACAGCTGGAGTGGCTATGTTAACAGAAAGAAAAAGAAAAATACATCAAGACAAAGAGCATTACCAAACACAAAAAAGAACATTTCAAAAGCTTTTACAAAGCATCAATTTAACAAGACAATATAATAATCCTAAATGTAGACGCACCTAACAACACAGCTTCTAAAATCGTGACACAAAACCAGATAGAGTTCAAGGGAGGAACACATAAATCCACAGTGAAGGATGGAAGACTTTAATACCTGTCAACCAACTTGACTCAGTTTTTATTTACAGAATACTCCAATCTACAACAACACAATCACACTCTTTTCAAGTATGTGTCGAATGAACATTTTCCAAAATAAATCATATGATGGACCGTAAAACAATATCCATAAATGTAAAAGGATTCAATCAGACAGAGTGTGGTCTCACAATGAAATTAAGATATCCACAAAGGTGTCCACAAATATCTGGGAAACCAACCTGCTTCTAAATAATCTAGGAGAAAAAGAGGAAATCACAAGGGAAACTAGAAAATATTTTGAATTAAAAAAATTAAAATGAAACATTATGTATGCATGTGCAGATACAGAAACTATACTGCTTTCATACTAACAAAATAAGTAGAAAAGTGCCCACATTTGAGAAGACGCTTGGCTCTACAAATTTTACTGTGACTTTATCTAATGTTTCCTTTCTTCAATTGTCAAGAAAAAGGTTAGAAATACTTCAAATATCAGGGGTATAGATACTTCCCCTAACATTCTTTAGATTTTCAAAATCAAAACATATAATTGAATATTTTATGTCTAAAAAGCCATGTTTTTAATTTCTTGGCAAAAATTATTAACAATAAATAAAACTGTTCATGCTGAATAACATTCTCTTGAATTGATTTCTCTTTTCTTTCTAATAAGGTGAACAAAGTTGATTATTTTAGTATTATTTTCCTTTAAGATCTGAAGATACAGAGTTAATTACATTTTCTAACCACATTCATTTTATACAGAATTTTTTTAAGGAGTATTATCCAGTCTCCATGGTATCCAAAATTTCCCTTAAAGAAGGCAGACAAGATCATTAAACAAGGGAACTATTTATGCCATTGTACACAGGGGAACATCTTTTTTTGCATAATTAATCCATATTTCTATTGACAAATAATAATACAAAATACATCACAAGTGTCTGGCCATCAAATAACTTGTTTTTCAGAGGTAAATGAGGCAAAAATAGCATGCAGCCAGGTCAGGTTTCCAGCAGCCCCTCCTCCTGGTGCCTCTTGCTACACTTCAGTTTGTGCTCTCACAGCATGGTGCCCAGTGTGCACACGGTAACATCTGGATGAGGCTCCACCATGGCACCGTCCCACCTGGGCCCACTTACGCCTGGACCTGTCCTGCCCTATCTCTCAGGCCCCCAGCTGTTATCTGCCATCACAACCTACAAATACCGCGTCTCTGAAAAACTTAAGGTCAGAACAACATCATGATTTATGCGCCTTTGTAAGAAATTCTCCTTTTGACATGGGCAACTTCAGTTCCTGAGACAAACCAGCGGAAGGAGACCTGAAGTGGAAGCTTTCCAACCTCTCAGGTCTGACCACACATGACAACTCATGTGATTTGATTAAATGGCAACGCTGCTTAGAGACCTGTGAAACATCGCACTCCAGCCTCCAAACACAAACACAAAATGTTGAGCTCAGAAAGCATTAGACTTGGACTGTGGCTTCACACTGCCATTAACTAGTCAAAAACCTGAAGCAGTCACTTCCCTTGCCTGACTATCCATGACTACATCCACAATGCGGGGGACGAGAGGGGGACCAGAGGGGCAAGGGGGGGTAACTCAACGAATCTTTGCAAGCTAAAACAGATAACGACATACCACCAAACATCGGTGCAGCAGTTTATGGCTCCCAGAACTAACACAGCTCACGTGACTTGTATTACTACGCAGCAGCAATTGCTGCTAGTGGAAAGTATTCTTCAGTACCATTTAAAGTAGGACAAAGAAAATTAAATACTTCTATATAAATCTAACAAAATATGCATGACATCTATATCCCAAAAACCACAAAACTCTGATGAAAGAATAACAGGCCTAAATAAATGGAGAGAAATATCACATCCGTAGACTGGAAGAGTTAATATTGTTGTGATGTCAATTCTCTCTCTAAGCTGTTCCATAGGCTCTACACAAAATATCACCAAATGCCCATTTGCAAATATATATATAAAGTCCACACATTAAAATATATATATTAACTCAAAATGAATCACGGATCTTAATGTAAATTCTAAAACTTCTATAAAAACTTTCAGTAAAAAAACAAGAAAATCTACATGATTCTGTGTTTGGCAATGAGTCTTTAGATGTAAAATTTAAATCAAACCCTTCTCCCCCCCCCCAAAAAAAAAAATGTTATATTGGACTTCACCAAGATTGAGAATTTTTGTTCTTCAAATTAAACTGGTAACGAATGAAAACACAATCCATGGCCTAGGAGGAAATACTTGCCAAATATATAGTTGATAAATGATATATCCAGAATATATAAATAAATCTCAAAATTCAATAATAGGAAAGTAAACAACCCAATTCAAAAATTAGACAAAAGATCTAATACTTCACCAAAGAAGAATACTAACAGCAAATAAGCACATAAAATACACTCAACATAATCAGTCATGAAGGAAAAGCAAATTAAAACTACAATGAGATACTGGTGCAGACCCAGGAGAATGGCCTCAAGTGAAAAATCGGCCCATACGGTGTGCACAAGGACAGAAGCGACTGGAACTTTCATACACTCCAGTCGCAGTGCAACAAGGTGAAGCCATTTTGGAAAACAGTTTGGCAGTTTCTAGACACTCACCACCGGACCTCGCTGTCCCATTCCTAGGTATTTACAAGAAGGAGGCTTGTATCAGTTTCGTTTATCATCTCCAAACACTGGGAACAATCCGAACATCCTTCAATGTGGGAATACACAGACTACCTACAGTGCCGCCACACCATGGCACACCACTCGGAAATGACAAGTAGTTAACGACTGAGGCGCACGCCATGGATGAACTTCAAACGGCTACCACAGGGTTTCTGCACCATCCCACTGACACTTCAAGCCAGACCTATCTTTGCTGTGGGAGCTGTCCCAGGGGGGACACTTAACAACACCTCTAACCTCCCCACACTATATGCCAGGTTCCCCTCCAAGACCCCTCCCCCCAACAGTGACAAGGATAAGTGTCTCCAGACTTTGCCAGATGTATCTCGTGAAGCAAAATCACCTCCAGTTGGGAACCAATGCATTACACGAAGTGAAAGAGCCCAGACTCAGAGGGCATGATTTCATGAAATGAGACTGGAAAAGAGAATACCAGAGAAGCAAACAAGGGGTCAGTGGTTTCCAGGGACTGTGAGCAGCGCAGGAGAAGTTAGGAAGTGTCCTATATCCTGCTTGTGGTGGTGGTCACATGACTCTATAAGTTTACCAAGCTTCACAGAATTATGCACAAAACTCAGCAAATACTTACTACACATAAATTATACCTTAACTTAAATGAAGAAAAAAAGTTTCTTTATATGCGTGCTCTGCATTTCAAGAGATGTGAGAAAACAAGAATATATTTTAAACCATCAAAAATTAAATTATAGTTTAAACATTTAAAAATTAAGAACTTACAAATGATTACAACTTAGAATTTAAATCTAAATATTATTTAGTTATCATAAATATACAAAAAGCACTGATAGAAAGACTAATTTTTAAGCAAAGCTTTTGTTTCTACATATATAGTAATAACATGGTCAAAATAAACCATATTTGTTTTAGGGTACATTAGGGGAGGGTGAAAATATTCTAAAGTAAGATTACAGTGATGACTTCACAACCTGAAAATACTAGAAACCACTGAATTGTATGTACACTGTAACTCAACAAACATCATGTTATGTAAGTTACGTCTCAATAAAGCTGTGAAATAATACTACACTTATTAATTCACATTGACAAGAACGCCCAACAGGTAACTTCGCATCCAAATGAATCTAGTGGCTGACAATAGAGGCAGATTCTGATTAGCTCATCGACATCTTATAAGAGAAATGATGAACAGGTCCATATTGCTGAGGATGATAGAGATGGTATTCATTCCCAACAGACAAAATACTTTACTTCCATTGGAGGAACTAAAAATCTGCCCAAAATTATAACTTTGACCATCTATTAATCACCCCCCCCCCAAAGTTTTCCTTATTTTCACTATGGTACATTTTGATTGGCTTTCCATGTCATTATCTATTCATTGTCAAGGTTACTGCTAAATTCTAAGAAATCTACCTGTGAGCTGAACTGTCCCCGTTTACATTGGTTAGTCACCCACCCTACACCGCCAGCGAGGTGCTCTGCACTCTGCACAGCGCATCGGATGAGGCGCCTGTGTTTCCATTTGTGCCGTGTTCTTTTCACTAGCAGGGATTGTATCCACTCCGCAATGTATAGCTGGAAAGAAAGCTAATAGGACTGTTTTCAAGGGCAATTGCCCCTCACGGAAAACAACCTCTGAGACCACTATGCCCCAACTTGAAGAGTAGAGGCCGAGAAACCACACAAAATTTTGTAGTCCACAGGAAAACAAACATTTTTTAAAAGATTATGTTTTATGCTCTTTAAAAAGAAAATTATTAGAGAATTTATAAAAGTGCAGGTCAGTTCTATTATCCTTCTAAATTAATTTGTTTTAAAAGCCTGATCTTTTAAATTCAGAAGAAATGTATATATTTAAAGTATTCTATAATTACTATAAAAGTATTAATTAACAGTAGTAAGGAAAAGAAGCTATCTATGCTCTATAAATATAAGGTAAAAAATTCATTTTCATGGCATTTTTGAAACCATATGATGTTAGGTGGGTCATAACATTACTACTTTACTTTGAAAACCTTTAATTACTAATCTTTTTAATTTTTAAGCTGAGTATTGACTTTGTAATAAATGAGTGCAAGTTAAATTCTAAATCTGAAACAGTATGAGTTATACTGACCATTAGCACTAATTTACAGAGACATACAGATATTACTTTAATAGTGGCTTGAATTACCTTTCTGTTTAATGCCTTCTATAATGCCACGATTTTTCATAAGGTAAAAACACATATAACTCACTGTTTTGACCTGATTTCCAACACTATTCAAGAATAACATGACGAATCTGTTTACTCAGATGTCACCCTGTCCACGGAACTTTCCCGGGCAACACTCCCACCTCTGCCCCAGCCACCCTGCCCCAACCACCTGTCCCAGCCACCCTGCCCCAACCACCTGTCCCAGCCACCCTGCCCCAACCACCTGTCCCAGCCACCCTGCCCCGGCCACCTGCCCCGGCCACCCTGCCCCAGCCACCCTTTCCCAGCCACCCTGCCCCGGCCACCTGCCCCGGCCACCCTGCCCCAGCCACCCTGGGCCACCCGCCCTGGCCACCCTGCCCCGGCCACCCTGCCCCAGCCACCCTGCCCCAGCCACCCTGCCCCGGTCACCTGCCTCAGCACCCTGCCCCGGCCACCTGCCCCAGCCACCCTGCCCCGGTCACCTGCCTCAGCACCCTGCCCCGGCCACCCTTTCCCAGCCACCCTGCCCTGGCCACCCTGCCCCGGCCACCCTGCCCCAGTCACCTGCCCCGGCCACCCTTTCCTAGCCACCTACCCCGGCCACCCTGCCCCAGCCACCTTCCCCAGCACCCTGCCCCGGCCACCCTTTCCCAGCCACCCTGCCCCGGCCACCCTGCCCCAGCACCCTGCCCCGGCCACCCTTTCCCAGCCATCTACCCCGGCCACCCTGCCCCAGCCACCCTGCCCCGGTCACCTGCCCCAGCACCCTGCCCCGGCCACCCTTTCCCAGCCACCCTGCCCCGGCCACCCTGCCCCAGCCACCCTGCCCCGGTCACCTGCCTCAGCACCCTGCCCCGGCCACGCTTTCCCAGCCACCCTGCCCTGGCCACCCTGCCCCGGCCACCTGCCTCAGCACCCTGCCCTGGCCACGCTTTCCCGGCCACCCTGCCCCGGCCACCCTGCCCCAGTCACCTGCCCCAGCACCCTGCCCCGGCCACCCTTTCCCAGCCACCTACCCCGGCCACCCTGCCCCAGCACCCTGCCCCGGCCACCCATTCCCGGCCACCCTGCCCCGGCCACCCTGCCCCAGCACCCTGCCCCGGCCACCCTGCCTCGGCCACCCTTTCCCAGCCACCCTGCCCTGGCCACCCTGCCCCAGCCACCCTTTCCCAGCCATCCTGCCCCGGCCACCCTTTCCCAGCCACCCTGCCCCGGCCACCTGCCCCGGCCACCCTGCCCCGGTCACCCTTTCCCAGCCACCCTGCCCTGGCCACCTACCCTGGCCACCCTGCCCCGGCCACCCTTTCCCAGCCACCCTGCCTCGGCCACCCTTTCCCAGCCACCCTGCCCCAGCCACCCTTTCCCAGCCATCCTGCCCCGGCCACCCTTTCCCAGCCACCCTGCCCCGGCCACCTGCCCCGGCCACCCTGCCCCGGTCACCCTTTCCCAGCCACCCTGCCCTGGCCACCTGCCCCGGCCACCCTGCCCCGGCCACCCTTTCCCAGCCACCCTGCCCCGGCCACCTGCCCCGGCCACCCTGCCCAGGCCACCCTTTCCCAGCCACCCTGCCCCGGCCACCCTTTCCCGGCCACCCTTTCCCAGCCACCCTGCCCTGGCCACCCTGCCCCAGCCACCCTTTCCCAGCCATCCTGCCCCAGTCACCCTTTCCCAGCCACCCTGCCCCGGCCACCTGCCCCGGCCACCCTGCCCCGGTCACCCTTTCCCAGCCACCCTGCCCCGGCCACCTGCCCCGGCCACCTGCCCCGGCCACCCTGCCCCGGTCACCCTTTCCCAGCCACCCTGCCCCGGCCACCTGCCCCGGCCACCCTGCCCCGGCCACCTGCCCTAGCATGTCCATGGCTCTCTGCACACAGCACTCAGCATCCTTCCATACACCACTGGCTCTTCTATTTTATGTCTTTTATTGTCTGAATATCCCCCTAGATGGAAAATTCTGGAAGAGCAAATGCTTCGTCTGTTTGCTCACTATTGTATCCTCAGAATCTGCAAGAGTCCTGGTCCCCTGGTCCCTAAATGCTCAATAATTATTTGTTAAATATTCAACACACTTACACACTATATATGATAGTAATATATATAAATTATCACTTTCATCACAACTGACCTGTAAATTAGAACATCAAAATGCCTGAAATATTAAAAAAAAAACAACTTCAACTATGTTTAACCCATCATTTCCAAACATACTTTATCACAGAACCCTTCTTTCTTTAAACATTTGTAACCACGTAATGACTACAGTTTTAGAAACAGTGGTTTACATTCTTTTCAGAAAAGGAGTGCTGCTGAGAGTCCTGTCAGACTTAATTCTAACGTTAATTTTTTAATTTTAAAAGTAATAAAGAACCAGTGCAGATTTTTAAATTGAAAAGAAACAAAGTAAGACATGGGTTTAACATCCAGCACCAATGCCGTGGACAGACGGGGTCAGGGAGAGGAAGGCCTTGGAGCAGGCCGGGGGGACAATGAAGAGCTGACCTGAGCCAGGCCAATGTATGAAAGGCTCACAGATGACATGAGCAGGTGGAACCTCAGGCTGGGGGTGGCCAGGAGCACCAGGAGTCACAGGGGTTTACCGGCTTGCCACCCTGGGCGAGCAGGTCACACATCAGTAAAGGCTGGGAAGCATGGAAGACAGAGATGTGAGTTTCGGTTTACAGATGGTGTGGAGAACACCACAGTGCAATGTGGGAGACAGTTCTGTGCTATACTGCCCAGGAAGTCAGTTAAAGATGTATTGCTGAAAGAGGAACCCAAGTTGAAACTCTAGAAAAAGCCAAAATTTAAAGAAGCAAGGGGAGATTGAGACCAGTCACACAGTGAATGATTGGACGGCTGGCTTGTTCGCTGACGCTGCATCTGTACCTGACTTGTGGTGGTGCGGTGGGCAGAGCATCGACCTCCAACACTGAGCTCACCGGTTCAAAACCTTCAGCTTGCCCAGCCGAGGCACATACAAGAAGCTACTTTCAGTTGATGCTTCCCACTCCTCCTCTGCCTTTCTTTCCCTTCTCTCTAAAATCAATAAATAAAATCTTAAAAAAAAAAAATACAAATCCTTTAGCCTGATTGGTGGTACCGCAGTGGATAGAGCATTGACCTGGGACACTGAGATCCCAGGTTCAAAACCCTGAGGTCACTGGCTTAAGCACGGGCTCATCTGGCTTGAGCAGAGGCACATCAGCTTGAGCACTGGGTCACCAGCTTGAGCGTGGGATCATCAACATGATCCCATGATCACTGGCTTGAGCCCAAAGGTTGCTGGCTTGAAGCCCAAGGTCTCTGGCTTGTTCAAACGGTCACTGGCTTGGCTTGAGCCCCCTTCGCCCCCTGGCATCAAGGCACATAGGAGACATAATCAATGAACAACTAAAGTGATGCAACTCACGCCATATATATATATATATATATATATAATATTATCATATATATATCATATATATATCTATATATATATTATCATATATATATATATGGCATCTGTATCGGTATGTGACCCACTTAATAAAAAAATTGAAAAAGGATTTTACTTACTAACTGCCTATCATGTACAATGCACTTTTCAAGATGACTTTGGAAACCAGTGAACAAACAAAGCCCTAGGTTCCCTGCCCGAGAAGAGCTAAGTAACAAACCAGAATAAGAACAAGCAGTAGAAATAAACGATGTAGCAGGTAAAACAGGATCGGTGCTGGGGGAGGGGGAAATGAACAAGAGCACCAAGACAGGACAGGTGGGGGTACTGAACAGGGTGGGGGCATGTGGCCTCTGGGTAGAGTCTCAGCATAAGTGAGGGGTCCAGTCAGTCACATGGGCAAAGAACGCTCCAGCAAATACCAACCGCAAGAGTAAGAGACCCAGGAGACAGGACAGGCCATTTACAATAAAACACGCAGTTTACAACACATATATTCTCAAGAAAACACTCATTAGAGAACAAAAGTCTTTCCCTGTTGAAACAGTTCTAAAAGTTGAAAGGGATTAAGTTGTTTGGAAATACTGACCAGGAGATACAGAGTAAGTAAAATTTATCCAGGACATTTTAATATAAAATATTATTAAGTATCTACCTTTTTATAAATGCATACTCTAAGAACTGATCAATAAGATATTAGTAAAATGTTGTTATGTTTAACTTTTAAAACTTAACCTTAAAAAATAGGGAGAAAGAATGCTTTATCTAAGTTTTTTAAAAAAAATACAAATTAAAGAAGTATAGACAGATTCCCAAGTATCATGGGGGGACGGGGATCTGTTCCTCTAGAAAAAACAACCCTCACTTTTTCTTTTCTTTTGGAAAAGTTAGAAACCACCAAAAATACCTACAAAATCTCTCATGTACTGTGACTCTGGGGGACTCAAAAATAATTACTTACTATCGTTTATAATCCAGACTTTACAGAACCTTGCTAAAAGCAGGGGAACTGTTCTGAACAAACCAGTGTGTGATATCACAGAAAACATCACAGCACCAATCACTGCGGTTCCATGATTTCTACTACAAAATATCAAAGCAAAATAGCTGTCAAAAGCATAAATTAAATCAATTTCAAATTGAACAGAAAATTATTTCCTATTTTCCAAAGGCACTGATTTGGAGTGATCTTAAACCTCTGGAAAAGAATTCCTCAATTTTCAAAAATTCTGAAGCCTAATTACAAGTAATTATAGCTTTTCATTTTCAACATGATGAAATAATTTGATTCTTTTTACAAGAGGTCTGGTTTAGCTCAAAATAGACAAGTGCTTCTGCACTGAGTTAGTATACAAAGACAATAAGGATCATTCTCAATAGAAAACCAGGGCTACATGTTGGCCATAAGTCATAAATGCTATATTCAAGAAAAAAAAATAGTTTGTGTGTTCTACAAACGCATCTCATTCGTTCACACGGGAGAGACAAAGCAAGCTGCCTGCCATGGAACAGCGTAGAAATAAGAACACACGGGGGAGGAGAGAGAACCGCAAGCATTGCACGGTCATCTCAAAGTGCAGATACAAGCGTTCTCTGTAGGAAGAAAATTCAAACCTTTCGACATTCTGTTTGGCCAAAGAGGCTCAAGGCAAACCACCCCACCGCAGATGATAGCTAACGTGGTTTTAAATGTTTAATACCAGATCTAACAGTGAATTGTTCCAGAATAATCCTATTTCTCTAAGAAAAGAAATGGAATCCTATAAACCATACAAGAGATCATTAATTGCAAAAAAAAATTATAAAAGAATTAAACTAAATCAAAAACTTAAGTTTCTGATAGCAATAAATACTTTTACCCTGCAAAATTTGCAATGCTGCACATTTTTCCACCTTTTGCTTTACAGAGTGCCTTTGCTGATGACTCACATTTCCAGTGATTTGTTATATGCTATTAGAACAAAAGCTCCATAAAACTGCTTTCTACCCTGACCTTACACACCTGGTTACAATTACATCTTCTGAAAGCTAAACCAGTAGTTTAGCAAGGACACAGTAACAAAAGCTAACCAATCAACAAGCAGAAACAAATACCAGAGCCCACCCACTCAAAAATCTGAAAAAGAACCCACCATATATTTCTTACAAACACAAGCGTGCACCCTTCTCACACACACATTCCCTCCACACCACACGCTGCAGCACAACACTTCAAAGCAGACATCCGGCTGTAAAATGCTCCTGACAACACAAAGGTTCACTGAGCCAATCCACAAGATATTTTTCTAGTAACTGCCATTAGAAACAAGACTAAATTTGTCTTTTTAAACTGTAAGCAAGAAAAAAGTCAGAACCTGAGATAGAAAAAACAGTGCAGTCACTGTGATATGTAAGTTCACAATATCATAGAGCTCTTACATCTTATCAAATAAGAAAACCATCTTGGCAAGAGTTCAAGATGTAATCATAATCAAATTCCCAGTTGCAGTAAGTTTTTTTATATAAATAAATTTTTATTAATTTTAATGGGGTGACATCAATAAATCAGGGTACATATATTCAAAGAAAACATGTCCAGGTTATCTTGTCATTCAATTATGTTTAATACCCATCACCCAAAGTCAGATTGTAAGTTTTGACATTTAAAAAAAAAAAAGAGGTTTTAATTATTTCCAGTTAGCAACTACTTTTATTCCGAGACTTCCTAAAGCACCTTACAAAACCATAGTCGGCTAGAAACATCAAATCAGGTCGCTCCAGAGCAGCATGAGCACACTAAAAAGGAGAAAATGATCAATGTATCCCATTAGGAAAAGAACGGTGCAGATACACCACCCTGAAGCTAGAGTAACACCCTTAGGCCACAAGATCGCAGCAACAATAGGAAAGGGAGCCAGTGCCCTCTCCTATCCAACCCGCTGGTCGGCGCCCTGACTCTGACCACACTTCTCTGAGTGAAGAGTTGGGTCAGCTGGTCTTTTGGGTAGTTACCCAATTGAGTAGATACTTCTTTGTGTAAATTTCTGTGTCACATCCAAAAATTTTTAATGCACCCAACATTACCGTCAAATAATCAAGGGTATTCACAAATTAAAACATATTTTTCTATTTCTTTTCCCTTTCCATCTTTCATCCTAAAACATCAGCGGTGCCATCCCTGATATAACAAACTTGGCAAGGATATTTTCAGAACTTAAATCACAGTTTGGATAATGGAGGACTCCATCTTGGATACGCTTCCTCTTTGGTGGGTGTGGCAATACAAGAAGTTCAAATATTCTAACTGAGATGGTTATACGTAGTTATTATTTAAGGAAGGTCATACTATATCCTTAGAATATATTCAACTTCTCTCCTCCTAAATGTTTTTGTTTTTTGTTAATGATATGGCTCTGATGTGGTAAGTTGTTAGTTATTACTCTCTCATTAAAAAAAAACAAGCCAACTTTTTAAAAGGGGAAGTTTTAACGCATTTTATATATATGGTGGGTCTATTCCTCACCATGGAACTGGTAGTTTCTGTTTGACAAACCACAAAAAGGCTCTATTGAGGATTACATTAGAGAATACTAAAGCCATTCCAATAATGTCATCTCCACATATGTTTCCTCAGAATGAATCTAATTATCTTTACATAATGAGATAGGTCTATAACACAACACCCCAAACGAAGGAAAATTTAAGACTTTAAACATCCAGTGGCTGAGGTGAGAAGGCTGTCACTTCTCCTCTAGGCTCCTCTGCTTCCCTCCTGCCCTTCACCCACAGCGCACAGGTCACCTCCTTCTGTGTGAGGCCCGACCTGTGCAGACACTTCTATCACACCCCTTCGTGGCTCCACGCTATGAGCTCACCCTGGTTTCTGTGCTGTGAACTCTAAGATCAGGAGCAGGGTTCTCTCCAGTTTTATTTCCAGAACCAAGCACAGAACTCAAGACACAATAAATATTCTTCTGCGCGTTGGTCATTGGTTCTGAAGTAAAGACTTTAAAAAGTTACAGATTATGTTTATGCTGTGACTATCTGAAATCACTAAAAAAGGTAAGCACTATAAAAATATTCATAGGAAAGTCGGTGGGAGGGGAGGGAGACAGACACATAAATAAAGGACTTGTAGGTCAGTGATAATGCAAAGAAAATAAAGAGGGTAAGTGTGAAGTAGGGGGTCAAAGAAAGGCACTGAACCCACACCCCAGCATCACAAGCGGCCAGCCGTGAGAAGGTCTGAGCAAAGAGCGGCAGAGACAGAAGGAAGGACAAGAACACGACCCTGCGCCCGCCAGCCGGCAGAAACAGGCCTGACAAGGTCAAGGCCATAGTAGGTAGTGAGCAGGGAAGGGGATGCTGGAGGAAGTGAAGTCCAGAAAAATAAATGAAGGACTCCAATTGGATCATATCGAATTTGAGGAGACTTCAGAATACCTAAGTGAACATTTGAAATAAGCAGTAAAATGCACCAAGTCCAATGCTAAAAAAAATCAGGGCTAGAGATCCAAATCAGTGATTAGGCACGGAGATGGTTTTTAAAGCCATAACATTAAAGGGTGTCCACGGGGCCTGCCCCTTGTCTCTGAAATGAAGTTTTACAGCACAGAGTCACACTCATGTGTTCATTACTCGTGGCCTATGGCTGGGACTACAGTGCTGAGTGCCTGTGAGAGACCGTGTGACCTAAAGGTCTAACACCCTTACTATCTGACCCCTTACAGGAGAGTTTACAGATCCCCAGTACACACAAACAAGGAACTAGATAGACACCACAGCCAACCACGGGGACAATCCAACTTTTACATGTCAGGCCAGGGTGGGGGGCAAGATGAGGGGATGTGAGAAAGAACAGAGAGTGAGGTAATGAAACAGAAACAAACAAAAAATAATACCAGGAGACTATAATGTCAGAGAAGCCAGAATAAAAATATTTTAACGGCAAAATGTACAACTGTATTAAATATTGACCACTGACTTTGGTGGCATAGCGATAATCAGTAATATAGTTAGAATAGTTTCAGGAAAGGAAGGCAGGAAAATCAGCTCCCAGAGCAAGGGAAAGGGAGGACCTGATTGTCAGTGTTTGCCAATTTCCATGGTGTAAACACTCCCAATTTCAGGCTACCCACAGTTCACTGACTGACACAGGATTTCTGAATATCTAACAACCGGTTCCCACTGGTCAAGGAAAGCCACTCTGATCCAGCACCAGCACCCGGTGTCAGGTAAGTGGCAGGCAGGGGACCTAGACAAGAATATATTTAGAAGTGATGAGTGTGAAGAAAGAGCCTACAAAAAAATTAAAAACAAAAGTCTGATATTCTCCCGAAATAGAAAAGTTAGTCAACTCTTTACACAAGTGAGGCAAAGCACCAAAACTTAAAATAATTATAGATTACATTTAGTTCTTCATTAAATCCATGTGCTACAGAGATTTTAGCTTCTGTGAGGATCACTTACACCTTTAAAAGTATAGGTACATATTTTCGAGACTATATAAATAACTTCCTTGAATGGGAGGTCAAGGGCATTGATGACATGTAAATATTTGGAACCATGTGTTCTAACTAACAATTTACCTATGTATGCTATTATAAAACTTAAAATAAATAATGACAAATCATGACACAAAGGTGAATATAAAATGCAAGAATATTTAAATGACAATGAATCAGGTCTTTTTTAATCCTTAGGATTTTTATGCTATCGCAAATCCTCTAACAAATACCTACTAACTTTCTATGGTGTCAAGAAAATGCATGTGCAACCTAACTGTGGACGACCTACTGCTTGTGGTAGGAGTATAACGAGCCCCCAAAGAGGTCCAGGTTCTGATCTTAAGAACCAGTCAACATGTTACCTGACAGGAGAAACGGGGTTCTGCTGATGGGATTGAATCAAGATCCTGCTATTGCCATGGGTTAGCCCGGCAAGCTCAACGGCATCAGAAGGTGTCTTTGTAAGGAAAACAGGGAGGGAGGAGGACCAGACAGAGATCTGAAGACGTTACTCTGCTGGCTTTGAACGTGGAGGAAGAGGCCACCAGCCAAGGACTGTGAGCAGCCACTATACTTCAAAGGCAGGGACAGAGGCCGACCACCAGAGTTCAGGAGGGAACCAACTCCATGGACTTCTTAATCTCAGCTGCGTGAAAGCCAATTTGGAATTCTGACCTCTGGAAATGTAAGGCAGGAGATTTGTGTTGTTAAAGCCACCAGGTTTGTGGTCGTTTGTTTCAGCAGCCACTGTCCCTCGGCCAGCCTCTCACAACACCAGGGACAGACAGAGCCTTCGCCCACAACCCACCCCATGTAGGGAGCACCTGCAGTCACATCAGAGACGGCAGCTATCCGCATGCGCAGCATCTCCCAGTACCTCCCCCCTCGCTCGTCTTCCCCTCCTGTCCTTCCGACTCACACAGAACAGCCAGGTGCTTTCCTGACCGGGAAGATGGCAACAAAGCTCAACGACTTGCCGTCCTCTCCTCAGACCTGAGCTAGCAGAGGCTGGGAGCAAGGAAATAATGAGAATCCAGAGAGAATTTAAGGGTGTGCATGTTTTCATCACCTTCCCAAGGTCATTGTAGGTTCATTAAAAAAAAGACCAAAAGTATTTTTTTTAACTTCTATTTCCAGGGATATTTTTTCTCCTTTAAAAAACAGCTATTCAGCATTCTTTGCAGTAACCAAATGTAGAAGAGTCCAGGTGGCCATCAGCAAGTGAGCAGCTAAACACAATGTGGTCTATGCCCACAGTGGGGCTTACTCTGCCACAAGAAGGAAGGAGACTCAGATGCCCCATAAAATGGAGAACCTGAGACAGTGTGCTGAGTGACACAGTCATCTCAACCAGGGCCAGCGCTCAGCTGTAAAATCTGAGTCGCCGTGGCCCTACAGAGGTAGCAGGCAGAGCCGGGGGTCCCAGTGCCAGGGGGAGGCTAGGCAGGGAGACAGGGCTCAGCAGGGACAGTGTCCGTTCTGAGAGCTGGAAGAGCTCTGGGGATGGTTACACAGTGTGACCTGGACACCTACAGAGGTTAAGACGGGAGTGTATGTGCTGTGTGCATGTTACCACAGATAATAAAATACTGTAAAGCTCAGAGAAGCTGAGGATCAGGACACTCCCTGAGAACTGCTGACGGGAAAGCACCAAGCTGAGCACGGGCAGGCAGGTCGGACTGCCCTGAAGCTGGCCCTCCCACCGATCGATGGCACGGAAGAGGTGCAGACACTGACCTTGGCTGGGCAAGTAGTGTCCCCAAGACCCAACAGCGGGGAACGGCCAGTCACTACCAGGCCACACAGACGGACACGTGCCCTGCTGCACACACAGCTAGAGATCCAGAGAAACGGGGAAACAGAAGCACCCCTCGCCCATTCTCTCACTCAGACTGACCCCAAGTACTCACTAAGTCTAGGCATATAACGAAACAGTGAGCCAAGCAAAGCATGGCCTCACAGCCCGGCCTCCCCAAGAGCAGAGCCATAGGGGGCCCGTACAACCCATCAAGCTGACAGCCCAGTGCGGAGCCAGAGGGCGAGCCCTGCTGGACACCTGCTACAGAGGGGAGAAGGAGGAGCCTTGTCCCTGTCCTGTCCCCAGGAGCTCGGGCACGTCCCCGCAGGATGTTCCTGCAGGATACCCAGGCCTCAGCCCGTGACCAGGTGTCGTCCACCCACAGGAGCACAAAGTGGTGAAGCCCACAAGAAGCCAGCTGCCACACCATGGCTGGAGGACATGAAGAAGGGCCCAGAGGTGCTCACAGGGAAGGCTGCCTTCCAGGACCAGGTCAGCAGGCCCTGCAGGTGAGGATGCTATCAACCCGAATCCATAGGATGAGAGGTAGAAGAGGGACTCTCTCATGAGGACAGACTTGCTGCTGCAGGGGCTGCCTGTGCCGCCATGTGGGTCACGGGCCACTGACTCAATCGTGACTGATGGGCAGTCAGAGGGCTCAGAGGACAAACTCCCGGTTATAAAACAGGCAATCCTGGGGACGCAATGGACAGCACGGTGACTACCCTGAACAATGCTGCACCGCATATTTGAAAGAGTATGTCTTGGCCCTGGCTGGTTGGCTCAGCGGTAGAGCGTCGGCCTAGCATGTGGAGGACCCGGGTTCGATTCCCGGCCAGGGCACACAAGAGAAGCGCCCATTTGCTTCTCCACCCCTCTGCCGCACCTTCCTCTCTGTCTCTCTTCCCCTCCCGCAGCCAAGGCTCCATTGGAGCAAAGATGGCCTGGGCGCTGGGGATGGCTCTGTGGCCTCTGCCTCAGGCGCTAGAGTGGCTCTGGCCGCAACATGGCGACGCCCAGGATGGGCAGAGCGTCGCCCCATGGTGGGCGTGCCGGGTGGATCCCGGTTGGGCGCATGCGGGAGTCTGTCTGACTGTCTCTCCCTGTTTCCAGCTTCAGAAAAATGCAAAAAAAAAAAAAAAAAAAAAAAAGAAAGAAAGAGTATGTCTTAAAAGTCCTCATCATAAGAAAAAAGTTGTAATTATGCATGGTGATGGATGTCTACTACACTGACCGTGGTAATCATTTCACAATCCTTACAGATACCAAAGCACCTATGTTCCATGCCTGAAACTAATGTCATGTTCTGTGTCAACCTCAAAAACAATAGTAATAAAATTAAAACAAAAACAACAAAAGGTAATTAACAAATATCCAGTACACCCAGGAAGTAGCAATAATTTAAAAAAGAAGAGGACCAAGCAGAACCCAGCACAGTAGGACATAACTGCCTGAGAGCAGAGAGTTTGCTTTTTTTAATGATTTATCCCAAACAACGGGACGCTGAGGACTGAAGTGAATGGATAAATGGTACACGCTAAGCCAACACAGGTCCACCTACGTTCTGTTCAGTGGGAAATATTTCAAGGCTCAGATTTTTTAGCTGAGTCCTGAAGAGGGTACCACCTGTGTGGGGAAAGAGAAAGGGCAACTTCACACATGAGGAAAGCAACGTGAAAAAAACCAAGAGCCTACAGGTCACACTCTACAGAAGGTCCCGTTCATGCCGTCCATGTCCGCAGTACGTTCTGGGTGAGTGAAACGTGCTCAGTAAGCACGATGCAGTTCAAAGCAGCAGGCAGGTTTGGAGGCAGTGAGAGGTGTCTGAGCAAAGCCACGGCCGCTTTGGGGACTCGGAATGACGGCCACACACAAACCCACAGCCCTGGGCGCTGGGCTCACGCACTCAGACTGCCCAGGCCACTGAGAACTAACTTCCATTCACAAACCCACTGCAGTAAAAACCAGAAGATGGAAATTATTCCTTCAATATACTGATGAACTGGTCAGCTCTGTAAGACTCTGAAACAAAGAAAAATAAGGCAAACACTTTGCTACCGCCATGCTTCTCATAGATGTCTTAAAGCAAATAAAGTGAGGGAAGTAGTGCATTCTACGTAAAAACAATCTTTCTTTTACAGATGAAAGCACTTAAAAACATGGCTTAATTTCTGTCAGTAACAAAACTCCTTAATACTGAGAATGGAACCTTTAGACGCGCACACGCTGTCCCAGTCCCCGGTCCTCTGCGGAGTCCCAGTCCCCTTCAGTGACAGACAAGTCTCACTCCCAGCACACTAAACCAGTGACCAGAGGACAGGACAGGGTCTCAGAGGTCTCATCAGGACAATGAGAGAGGGAGAGCTGCGCATGTCACAACCAGAGGGCTGAGTCCTGGCTCTCTCGGTGGACAAACACCCCCGGGCAAGCCTCAGAACCTGAGGCTGAGTCCCCATCCTTCTGCCCCGGGCACAGCACACCTCCCTTCTGCAGCGGGCGTGAGCAGCAGGTGCCCAGCACCTGGGAAAGACGCATGTGCTGTCCAACGTGGGAGTCCTCACGGACACGGACACTGCCGCTCACTGAACACACAGTGCCTACAAACTAGGTGACTGGCCATAATTTTCACTCAGTCATTAAAGCTAAATGAACAATTACATGGGGCTAAGTATTTAAGACTTAACATAAGACACAAAAGAAAGACGCTTTCTTCAGTGAGGATCGACCTGGTGGAGCTCCAGTGTGGGGAGTCACCACTGGTGGGTGCGAGCAAGACGACAGGTAATGAAGAGAGAGAGCCCAAGCAGAAGCCACAGGGCAACCCTGCGCAGGGCCGGGCCACGGGACAGGTGCAGAAGGGACTCAGGACGAGCCCTTGAAGCATCAATAGAAGTGGTCAGAGGACCAGGTGTGACGGATAAGTACCAAGCTTTCCCACCAACAGGTCTGAGACAGACTTACTGGATGAGAGAAGCAGGGCGCACCAGGGCCTCTACCATGGAGGGAGCTCCCCCACCCACCCAGGGCGGCCAGGGCCTCCGCCATGGAGGGAGCTCCCCCACCCACCCAGGGCGGCCAGGGCCTCCGCCATGGAGGGAGCTCCCCCACCCACCCAGGGCGGCCAGGGCCTCCGCCATGGAGGGAGCTCCCCCACCCACCCAGGGCTGTCTTGCACCTGAACGACAATAAAGGAGCTGGCGCACAGGCTTCAACATAAGAGGTGGGTCGTGTCCCCAGATTCACAACACTCAGTTCACACTGAGGCTCAACATTAGAACATGCTCCACACGGGAGAATCAGGGCTGTGCACACTTGAGATGCCGAGTCCAGACCTCCGGCCTGCAGAACTGGATGTGCTCTGGAAGCTGCCAGACCTGGTGGTTTGTCGTGTAAGAGCACAACCACCACGTCATCCATCAACTGCATGGGAAAGAGAGGGCGTCTGCGGACCCATGAGGTTTTAGGACATGGGCCTCCCAAGCACCTCTCCTCAAGAAGCTCCACCCACAGGAGACACTGAGAAATAAGTGGTGTCAGTCACCTCGCTGTGCGACGTTCACAACAGACGCACGTCTCCAACGGTGCTGCTGCACACCTCCAACGAGCACCACGTTTTATGTCAGCTGTAACCTCAGCAGAACGGAAAGAAAAGAACACAGGGCCCAGGGGCGGGGGGCCAGCCAGGAGAAGCGCTCAGCTGACCGAGAAGGCCACTGGTGGGGACAGCTGGTGACTGCGGGAGAGGCAGGGGATGGCCCCCCATCCTCAGAACCGAATGAGCTTGCTGGCCCACAGAAACACTTCCCCTCACGTTCCTTCGCGGCTGCAGGTAGCACCGTGGAGAGTATAGAGACAGACCACACAGAGCAGCCGCGCCCTGCTGGCCATGTTTCTGTGGGACAGACAACACGGGGCCTGGTGGGATGGACATGATATCACGGCACGGCACTCCAGGAAGGCGCTTCGGTGCTCAAGGGAGCGGAGCTGGATTAGGACTCCAGTCTGCACGACGTGCCTGTCTGGCAGCCTCTACTGCGGTGCCGGTTACATCCCCTCCTCACACACTTAGGTCTGTGCTTGCCACTCAGACTTTAGAACTGAAGTAACTAAATAACATTTTAGGAACATGGACCTAGAAAGTTAAACTATAAAGAACACCAAGTGGATAATTAGCAAATACGCAGTCACAAAATTAGTTACCAGTAAGGGGAACGAGGGGCTGCTTAGGAATGGAACGTCCCACGTGGCAAGCGGCGTGGTGGGTGCATAAGGCTAGTTTACTCCCCCTTCTCTGAGGAGCGCTTCCGTGTGCATGTTATTACAGATGCAGCCACAGTGCAAGTTAAATCACTGTTACATGAACACGGTGGCAGAGACTGTAACTGCCTCCCAATATTGGTTCTCCCCCTCCTTTCTGGAACCTGAGACACAGGCAGTGTGGCCAAAAAAACCATGACATTTCTCATCCTCTAAGCACTGGTCAGTACACTGTGACTCAAAGCATTGTGAGGGACTTCTACATAGGTTCTGAATCTAAGAAATAAGGAGACCTCTCCTACAAATCCCCTACCATGTTTTCAGCCTCGATAATAGATACAATAGCTGGTGCCCCAGCAGCCGCCTTGCACCATAAGGTGGCTGCGCTCTGAGGACAGTGGGACAGAAAGAGAGACACCCAGATGTCTAATAACAATAAAAAGCACCAGACTGGTTCTGGACGAACTCCAAACTCCATTTATGTGAGCTAGAAATGAACTGGTATAGGATTAAAGCAAACCTAAAGCTCTAGATAGCTCAGCTAATCCTAACACAAAGTAAAAGACTCAAGATAAAATGTGCAGGAAAGCTTGACTGGGCAGTGGCACAGTGGATAGAGCGTCGGACTGGGATGTGGAAGACCCAGGTTCGAGACCCTGATGTTGCCAGCTTGAGCATGGGCTCATCCGGTTAGAGCAAAAGCTCACCAGCTTGGAACCAAGGTCGCTGGCTCGAGCAAGGGGTTACTCAGTTGGCTGAAGGCCCACGGTCAAGGCACATATGAGAAAACAATCAATGAACAACTAAGGTGTCGCAACGAAAAACTGACAATTGATGCTTCTCATCTCTCTCCATTCCTGTCTGTCTTCCCTATCTATCCCTCTTTCTGACCCTCTCTGTCTCTGTAAAAAAAGAAAGAAAATATCTCCCTTCAAAAATGTACAGGAAAGGCCCTGGCCGGTTGGCTCAGTGGTAGAGCGTCGGCCTGGCGTGCGGGGGACCAGGGTTCGATTCCCGGCCAGGGCACATAGGAGAAGCGCCCATTTGCTTCTCCACTCGCCCCCTGGTGGGCAGAGTGTTGCCCCGGTGGGCGTGCCGGGTGGATCCCGGTCGGGTGCATGCGGGAGTCTGTCTGACTGTCTCTCCCCGTTTCCAGCTTCAGAAAAATACAAAAAATACAAAAAAAAAAAAAAGTACAGGAAAAAGATCTACCACTTGCTCTTCGTTTGGCAAAGCAGAGATAACTCACGTATGCCAGTCATCTATTCCTTCAAAACCTGCATTCTGCAGAGAGAACTGAGCCTATCCCTGCTCAACAGAGGGCGGGGCCGTAGAATCGGAATCAGAAGTGGACCTGCCCCCGGCTCACAGACCCAGGCCTCCCGAACCTGCACATTAAACGCAAAGCTGTGCAGCCAGACAGCTGGCCTGTTCCCTGCACACATGGGCCCCACCTCGCCAACGCCGGGGTCCAGAGCCACATATACACACAGTACACACATACACATGCACAGATGCTACAGCACATACACACACTACACATAGACACTACAGACACTACAGACACACAGACACACACACACACACACACACTACACACACACACGCTATGAATTTAACCAACCTACTGCGACGCTGTGCTTGGGAACCTAGAACCTCCTACCTGTAGGGAAAGATAACAAACACTAAAAATAATAATAAAGACCTGGAGGGGTAGCAGAGTGGGAGAAAAGACAACGTTCTCTAACACCAGCCCTTTTGTAAGGTTGTTCTCTCAGCTGCCTAACTCTCGTTTTAAAGAAATCGGTTATTGGAATTAAAAACTCGTTTTTTTCAGAATGACTGAAAGACTTGGTTATGGGTAGCGGCCCTGGCACGGGACAATGTCCTCTCTTTACAGGGACCGTGGTGATAACTGGTCACTGTGGTTTGTCAGCTACTGTCCTGAGAGAGACCCGTTGCTGGTATCTGGACCAGGCCCACTTGTCCTTACACACTTGTGTTAACAGATCACAACCAGCCTCTGCACAAACACAGCCAGTCCCTGAAACATGTGACAGGAGTCCTGTGCTGGAAAGCTCCGCGGTGCTGACCGCCGTTCCCTGTGTCTCGCTGCCAGCTCCACTGCAGCAGAAACGGCACCTTCGTCCTGGTCACAGTGGCCTTCCCAGACTCCAGGAAGCAGTTGTGTGCCACCTCCACTGTCTAACCCCCTAAGTCTTCTCCAGGACACCCAGCTGGCCTTGGGAAGTGACACCTTCCAGCGTTCTGTCACCCTTCTCGGCACGGTCCCCAGTTTGCCAGAGTTCTTAGGACATTCTAAGAATTAGGTGAATGACTAGGTATTCTTTGACCAGGGACAAATGCAACAGACCTTCAGATTTCTGAAGTCCTATCCTAATGCTCCATTTGTTACCGGCTACGCCTTCCGCCCACCGTGACACACTGTGCTGTGTGAAGCCAGGACACACACTCCATGCCCATGTGGTTAATTTCTCCCATGTACGTGAGGGACTTCACATTTCCTCTTTCATCAGTGTCAGCCCCCATGCCTTTAAATAATTTTAAATCATGACCATCATAATGGTCTACCCCTACTCAGTTTCTGTCATCAAAAATTCTGATAAGGGTTTGTGTCTTTATTCCAGCTGTTGATAAAACTTTCTGCTAAAAAAAGGTACCAATAATGCAGAAGTATTATTTGACCTTTAACGGAGATATACAAGTAAGACCTCCTTAGTGACAAGTGCCTAAAATATCACTTTTCAAGTGCAATGCCACTATGACATGAAGAACTCCATTTGCTGCAATTTAAGTAAAACCGAATTGTCTGTAAGGCGAGCACAGGTGCTCTCAGGAAGGCAGGTGATACCAACAACGTCCCCAACCGCAGGGGTCTGCCTGCACCGGCAGGGCTGCCTGGCTGTCCAAACAATCCACGGATGTAGATGTTACAGAAATACAGTTGCAATTCACCTGGCAGTTTGATGTGCGTACTCACACATGACAACGCATTGATTTTCCTTCCGCCACCATGCAGACATCTATGTAAAGAAATCCATTAGGCAGACACTTCTCATCTCTATTGACTGACAGAGTGACAATTGAATACTTTTCACCTTGCAGAGTGACTGACAGTTAGACACTTAAACAAGCCTTCAAGTTGCAATAATAGTATGAAACACTTTCAATTATCTGAATCAAACAAATCCATGATCCGACCAACTGAATGCATTTTTCTGTCTGTTGCCATGCCTGGCTTGGTTTACACTATTATTTGGATAATTCTGTGCCTATTACAAGAATGTTTCTCCCAAAGAGAAAACTCGTTTTATAAGTGATGATTTATTTTTTAAATGTTAGAGATTTCTATAAACACTTAAAACATGGGTAAATATACCACCTAACCAAACCTACTGATTTTTCCTTCCGCTTACGAACTTCTGCAAACCAGAAGGTGTACTGGAAAAGCATTTTCTGAAATAATTGGCTTCTTAGGCTGCTACACTGTCCATTATTCCGCGATTCCATGAATGCAGGTGCTGGTCTCATGACAATAGACTGAATTGTTTTTTAATCTACTGGGATGACATTGGTTAACAGGATCATCCAGGTTTCAAGTGCACATTTCTTCAATACATGATCTGTACACAGAAGACTGATAAAATGCAAAAATCACATGCAGTATTTACTTATTTTACACTCTTGGTCTTACGGATCTCATCACTCCCCTACAAGGCAGGATAAAATTTAACAGGTTCAAGTCCTGTCTCAGTTACAAGCTCATGTGTATATTCATTAACAAGAACAACAACAAAAAACATCCTACGTGAGAAGCTTGCAGCCTAGAAAAAAAGGATTGTGCAAAAATCAGCAAGAGAATAGGGACCAAAACACAATGACTGCACCTCAGGAAACCACACAGACTGAAGAGCTGATGCTTTGCTGAATCCCAGTCCACCACCCTGAAAACAAACCCACCTGCAGGATTTAAACACAGACACGGCATTCCGGCCCAGGAGGCACGTCAGAGTGACTCTCATGTATTATAACTGAGCCCGCAGAAATAAGAGCCAGGCTCAAACTGAACCACTTCATAAAAATATGATCGTTCAACAGGAGGGTTGGTCTTTTCAAATGAACAGCTCCATCGAAAATGGCCAGAGCATTTTCAGAGCCAAATTTAGCACAAGAAGCCAGAAGACCTAAAAATAAAACGTTTTCACACATTTCTCCTAAATATTTGCCTTGGTAACAACGTATAGCAACTAAGTACCTTAGAATATTAAGTAAACATTTTTCTTCTCTAACATCATTTTGGTTTTGTTTGGAAATGAAGGCAAGGGACAAAGAAACTATAAAAGAATTTCATCCTTTCAAATTTACCCCAACCTTTTAAAATGAGCAGCAATTTGCTACTCAGTCTAAAAATTACGTTTTTGAGAAATGCAGATACCTTGAGAATGTGAAAACACATGGTCAGAATGTAAACAGACAATTAACAGATATAAAAATTATATTCCTCACTAAAGTCATATTCGACGTATCAACCAAAATATGAAAACCAAGAAACGGCTTCTTTGAAATGACTAGTTTTTGTGACCCAATACAAAAAGAAATAATAGCATTTTTTATTCTTAAAGGATTGCCCTTTTTTCTCCCAGTCAGGTTACTAAGCCTTTGAGCCGTCAATACTACGTGTAGGTGCCCATACAGAATTCACTGTGTGCGCACCACAAAATGACTCTGGGCAGAGACTGGCGGTTCCAGCCATACAGCAAATTGATTTTCTGAAAAGGAATGCTGCCTGTGTTTAACCTAACAGTGTCAACCCACTGTACTACATGGAAAGGGATCATGCATATTGATTTCTTTATTACAATTCTTCTTGTGACCAGTAAACATTCACAAAACACTCTGTTCTCAGAGAACATCGTTTGGTGAGAAACTCACCAGACAGACACTGGGATTTGATGTGAATTCTGTGCCCTCTGCTTCTAACAGATAATAGTCTGAAACCATTTATGGCTTAACTTTCAGTTGCCATCCCTTTTCAGTCTTTAAAAATGATATGCGTTGTTGGTAAATCTGCACGAGTTATCTGTTCTATCACTGTGTTAACTTAGAGAAAAATGAAGTTATTATTTTAATACTTCAAATTAAAATAGGTGAAGGAAGATGCATTGCCCTTTCAACATAAACTTCTTAAAATAATTTTTCCCAGCGTGTCTATGATCCCCTCTAATAACAGTGCAGGAGCTGAGCTCGCCGTCTCTGAAGAGCACGTGGGGAGGACGGCTGTGTTGGTGTGCACCCACAGTGATGGGCTTCAAACACGACGGGAACGGAACACGAATGTTCTAACGCTTTCTTTGGAGACAATTAAACTTATACATCTGGTAACGTGTAGCTTCTAGAATCAATGCAAGCAATTAAAAAACTGCAACAAAAATGTTTTGTGAGGCCCAATTACTATAAGGTCACTAGATATTATTTGGAGTCAGTTTAGTTTATCACATTACGACATGACAGGACGTGAGGCAAAAATTATAAATTCCTTCCCTAAATCTGTCCTTTTCTGATCTAGATGGATGAAGAATAATTAAATCTTAATTATTCAGATGACTTGAAGGCAGTTTTAGGATTCAGTAAAGAATGCAGTCATTTTAACCACAGAGAGCAGTCTCCCATCATTTATCAAATCTTGCAACTTGACCAATGATGAATAAAAAAATCTATGTTTACCCACAGCCCTAACTGCTACCTTAGAGGTTGTTAAGCAACAAATTTCCTTTAAACCCCACCACATGCAAATCATCAGGCACAATTTGCATTTTAAAGTATTTAACTCTACATATTTATTGGATTTGGAGGCCATGCTGATCATTGATTTATATGCTTCTGGCAATCATATTTCCATATTTGTATGATTTTGATGACAGTAATAATTCAAATATGCAGAAAGTTGTTCTTTGAACAATATCTTTAATTACGTCCTCAAAGCATCATTGTTTTGCCTGGTGTCCTGACAAAAAGGGTTTGAAATAAGAAATGGCATAATAATCCAAAATGCACAGAAATGTATTTGTCATTTTCTGTATACTAGCAAATGCACAGAAGTGACTTTTCACATTAACCAATCCTTAACCTTAAAAAGGCTACAAACCCCGGCAAACTTGTACCTAAATACTTTTATTAATACTGACACACTTTCACGATAAATTCAATCACAGTTCATAACATTTCTATTCAAAATGCAAAACCTGCCCCATTTACTTTGCCGCTAACTCAAAAAGTTTTGCTATTTTTTTATTGAAATCATCACAAATTATGTGATTTGTTATGAAAGCTATCAAAAAATATAATCATTAAAAGATTCACAAATGTTTTCTCTGTTTTCTCAAATACAACTGTCAACCACAGCTCATTTAACTATTGTCAATTTTAAGACAATTTTACCAAATATATAAACTTCTTAAAATAAATATTCAGATATACAAATACAGCATGAGTTTTAGCTAAAACTGATGTTAACAGTCAACTTCAAAATTAAGTGAAGGACATTTATTTCACAATTTTTTTCTATCTCAAAATATACATTTTTATACATGCATTTATTCTGTAATAACTTAACATCCTACATGGTGCATAATCAACTCTGCATGTGTTAAGCATTTTCAATGAACAATGAAACGGGTTTATTTTCTAAAACACAAGAGAATTCTCAAGGATAAAGTGAAAATTATTAAAACCCAATCTTTACAAAATAAAACTTTATATATTTATAAAAATTGGAAAGCAGGCCCAAAAACATGCCAGTATTAACTTCTCTGGCTATTTCAAAACTTGCAATCTTTAAATACCTAAAGAATGCAAATTTTGGGAGAGAAATATTAACATGTGCTCAAACTTCCCCAGATGGATATACTACAAAATAAAAAACATAGAACATATTTTTAACTACACAATTTAAATTACATATATATATTTTTTTACATATATAGTGTTTTAAATTCCTACTGAAATGTACAATAGTTATTCTTTAGAGAAAGCTAAAATATTTATGTGTGGGTGTTTAGGTCAAATTTAGTAACTATCATAGTTGAATAAATATCTACCTGTTTTTATGTGAAGACTCCAAGCAAAAGATCATGTAACACAAACCCAAAAGAGCCACCTTTAATTAGGAAGATGCAATTCAGGAAAACTCACAATCTCAGAGTCACTCTAATTAAACAAAAGTAGGTTGAAATAGTTTCTAAATAATTATTTTATGGATATTTTTATACACATTTTTAATAATCATAGCGGACATTTTATACATCATACTTCTCCTTAATAGTATTTTAAATTCAAATTCAATGTTCATCTAGGTAGTAACACTTTTCTAAAAGTTCTTTACTCATTAAAACCAAAAAATCTTGTCACCCTTTAAGAATGTAAGGAGCAGTTAGGCAAAAACACGACATTTACTGAACAACTTTGAAAAGTGAAGACAAACTGCTGTTTCTGTTACGGGGTGCTCCCCTGTGCGGGGGTGAGGGTACAGCAGTCTTTTCAGTTCTGCACACAAAGGAGGGGAAGAGACGGAAAAGGAGAGGGAAGGGAAAGAGGAGAACAGAAAGGAATGGAGGTGGGGAGGGAGTCCAAGGCCAAGAGAGGGGGCGGGGAGGGACTGGAGGGACACTCCTTGACTCTCTCTAGCGGCCACAGGAGGCAGGGCAGGCGGACTGCCTGGAGCCCACGGTATTTACAGAACAAGTGCGGGGCTCAGGGCTGCAGGGGGGTGCTCAGGAAGGGATTCAGACAATGCCGTGCGAGGGGGCCACTTCAGAGCCAGGCGGCTGTCCCGGTCACGCCTGCACACGTGAGCGGGCCCCACAGCAAAGACCACGATGGAGGACAGAGCACACACGTTAACATTGGGGGGGGGGGACACAGGGTGCGGACCATGGTCATGGAATGAGGTCGCAATCTCACAGCAATTTGCCTTTTCACTCTCTTTTTCCCTTTTGTGCACAATAATGCAAGGGCACAAATAGGAAATCACACAGAAATGTACCTGCATCATGCTGCTGATGTGTTTTTAAGCAACAAATATGAGTCAGAAAAATCAGCAGTGAAATAAACCAGATTTCAAAGCAATGCAATGTTCTTGTATAAATTACATCTACAATACAAAATTCTCCTTGTTATAATCCTTTTTATATAATTACACAAAAAATATATATTTATTTTGTTCAAGATTACTCTCAATTTTACAGTTTTCACAGGCTCGGACCAAATCAAGACATTTATGCTTTCCACTGTAGATATTAACAATTCAAAAGGTATAATGAATAAGCAGGAAGTCTACACACACACACATTAAAAAAGAAAAAAGCTAGTTCAACACGAATGAAATTACTGTGCATCAGAAAAAAGAAATCTACAAACTCAATCATGAGGAAAAGAACCTACTAACATGGGCCATTCAAAGCAAATATAGTATTTATATCAAACTTCAGCACAGTAAGGAATAATACGGGGGAAAAAAACAATGCTTTTATTAACAAAATGTAAATTATTAAAATTAATCTAAAAGAACATCCTAAATGCAGTAAGGCGCAGGATTTAAAAATCTGCCTTTGATTATGTAAATATCAAACTACAAAAATAATACTCTTGGTAAACAGCCCTCACATTACTCGACAACCTTGCCCTCTGCACCAGGACTGTTCCCTAATTCTCTGCTTCCCTTCCTGAGGTTCATTAAGGTGCTACAGGGACTCATTACTGTCTATCTCTCGCCCTGTCCCTTAATTGCCCTCATGGCACTATCCTTGTAATCACTGAAATGTTCTGAGCTGGGCCAGGTGCCCCCGGGGGCTCCGGGCACATCTCTACGGTTTAAGAATCAAAGTATACAATCTGTGTCCAGGTTCCAAACGCCAGAGGGGACAGGACTAATATTGTTTGCATTATTAAAATCTGTGTTCCCTGCTCCTTCTGTAAGCTTACATTGCATGGTCTCAGGGAGGGGTCAAATCTCCTTTGTCCTCTAAGGTTTTTAACAAATGAAGGATTATTCACATATGCATAAAACTGTATGTACGTATGTATATGAATAGTAACATACATCCATTAAAAATGAACTACATACCAAAAAAATCCCGCACATTAATATAAATTTTAAGTGGGAAAAATAAATCAGTTATTTTTACATCAAGTAACCTATCTCAAGTTGTGAATTTTAAGTTCAATTGATTCACAAAAACTCATCCGGATATTCCAACTACCCCTTAACAAAATGTGTGAATAAAATTTCTTTTAATTAGCTACAATTACGGCCTGTTTCTTAATCAACGTCTATTATAATGATAAATATATACAACCTCATCAATAAAAAATACTTCATTTGTCTTAAAGGGAGAATGTTAAATTTATGTATAAACTCTAAATGTGAAAATAAAATTTCTCCTGGAAACTTGGCATTTTATATTTATAATCTGTATGCAGAACAAAATGTTTATTAATAATAGACTGAACAGTTGTAGCCAGCCATGTATACTGAGAGTTGATTTAAAAGCGACCTAAAACTGCAGTCTTACATTATCACACAAAAACCTACATTTTCCCTTGTAAAATAAAACAAAAAGCGAAACCCTGAGCTGCTTGGTTCAGCCTATACTTGAAGGGCATAAAACCACATCAATATTATGTATGTGCACACAGATACAACTCAAACAAAAACAAAACTCAGAGAAAGAAGACAGATTACACAGTGGAGCTGAGGAGGGAGAACACCTAGTCTTCTCCACATTTTTTGTTGCATTCAAACCCCCCCCAACACACTATAAATTCAGACTCATTTACTCGGATACCGTGCAGTTGTATTTATGGATGAGGGTGAAAAGTCAATAGGGATACTTATCATCTCAGCGCTATGCTTACAAGCGATTTCTAGAGCCTAGTGGACAGACATGTGCCCAAATGCAATGCAGATTTTAAGTACTGTGTGAGTTAATAAATATTTTCCCAAGAATAAAATGGCGCTTATATTATTTAGATTGATTATGTTATGTTTGAAATGTTTAGATGCAGATCCAAGGAAAAGCACCTTTCTAAAAATGTATGTGTATATGTGGGTGTTAGAGCGGAAATAATACTTTAGAAAAGCCAGCAAACTTAGACAACACAAGTGATAAATGACTCACAGTACAACAATTTAAAAGCTAAAATAAATTTTAAAATAAGTTGACTGAATTCAGGCAAGCAATAACATGAGGTCAATAGGATCCTTATCATAGTGTAATTTTTATATAATTCAACAACCACTATTATTCCTCATACAATATGGTATTTTAAACAGTAAATAATGTGTAATTAAATAAAGAAGGGCATTACATTGATCATAAAAGAAAAAGTGGGAAAATACCAATTTTCAGTCATTTTAAAATGGTGTTCTTTAAAAAAAATAACGACACTAGATGACTAAGCACATGAAATAAGAAAAATGTACAGGGCGACTCATTTATAGTGATTCAACCTTCATCGTCTGATTTAGTTACTGTAAAAATCTATTCTAAGTTCAGTTTGGTAGTGAACTATAGCCATCTACTGGAAACGAATAGCTAAAGCAAATGTCTGATACCAGGTTTCTCTCCAAGACACCAGTATTCTTTGTGCTTAATTTAGTCCACCAAAACTGAACAATCCTAGATGCAGTAAGATCAAATCTAATTTATTATATCGGCTTCACCACCTCAAACCTGAAAAGATATAGGAGTTAGGAGTTTCATGTGTTATTTTGAATATAATTTTCTATGTGTAATAGCTTTCTATCACTAAGAGATTTTCTGGGTCTATTAACCTTTTTTTTTTCCCAAGCCTTACATTCTCAAACCATGTAGCTATGCAAATTCCAAACTGTTACTAAAAATTTTAAGTCCAATTACCCAGCAAGTGCCTTTAGTTACCAAATTATATGCTAGATGTATAATCACAGTTTCTGTACAATATTTTCCTCAGTTTGGCACTGAAAGAATTTTCATAGGAATGAAAACAAAAATTTTTAGGTCTGGCCAAAACACGGCCCTTACCATTCTGTAAGAGGCCACTGACACAGTAACGGTTTAAGCAGCGGGGGGCTGGCACACGTGCTGCGTAACCAGACTGGAGGGACAAGATGTACATTTTCTTGATGTACAAGAAATTAAAATTGTTCCCCGTGTTTTATACTTGCTCAAATATTCCTTCAATGTCAATGATGGAATGGTATGTCTACTACCAATTTCTTCTTTCAAGTACAAATTCACAACATCAGAATTATTCCTTAAATTATCGAGAGCTAACAGCATCACTACAGCACAATGATTACATTTCATCTATTACTAATGATACTTAACTAAGCATTGTTTAAAATTATTTTAACAGATATGAACTTCATCAAATAAAAAGAATCTAATTAGCCCTGGCCGGTTGGCTCAGCGGTAGAGCGTCGGCCTAGCGTGCGGAGGACCCGGGTTCGATTCCCGGCCAGGGCACACAGGAGAAGCGCCCATTTGCTTCTCCACCCCTCCGCCGCGCTTTCCTCTCTGTCTCTCTCTTCCCCTCCCGCAGCCAAGGCTCCATTGGAGCAAAGATGGCCCGGGCGCTGGGGATGGCTCTGTGGCCTCTGCCTCAGGCGCTAGAGTGGCTCTGGTCGCAATATGGCGACGCCCAGGATGGGCAGAGCATCGCCCCCTGGTGGGCAGAGCATCGCCCCATGGTGGGCGTGCCGGGTGGATCCCAGTCGGGCGCATGCGGGAGTCTGTCTGACTGTTCTCTCCCTGTTTCCAGCTTCAGAAAAATGAAAAAAAAAAAAAAGAATCTAGTTAAACAATGTAATAATATGTTCATGATAAAATATTAACAATGTAAATTCACAATTTTTCAAAGAAATAAAGTAAAATAGTTTTTTTATGTCTTTCAAATAGTGTACGATATGTAAGTTACAACAGGGAAGTACTTAGTGGCAACACTGCATTAATTGTGCGAATACCCTGATACTTGAAATAATTAACTAATGTATGGATTAAAGGACAATCAGCTATTTTCAAACTGGTTAGTTTGCAATATCATTGTTTTGTAAAATACATTACTGAAACTGAAATGAATCACTATGAATCAATTTATGGAAGTGAAATCCACTTAATTTCTAAAACCCACTATCTATATACTAACATTTGAGTATAAAACAGATTCAATTTTTATGGCTAGTAATATTTCATAATCGTTCTGAAAATATATTAATAATCTACTCAGATGGAGGGAAATCATCTTAATTTTCTAAACCAAAGATACAAAAAGTCCCAGTATTTTCCAGATGTTTAAATGCAAACTCATATTACCAACTTCAGTTGGTA